>NC_139662.1:13776585-13779085 GCF_951799395.1 Argentina silus
AATGAATATATATATATATATATATATATATATATATATATATATATATATATATATATATATATATATATATATATAACATAAAGAGGTCTATGTGTGGTCACATGTTTGCATACTTTCAGTATATTTGATTCTTTTGGCAGCATTTCTGACTTTTGCTCCCGAATGAATGACCGTAAATGCACATCAAATATTTCCATAGAGTGCAGGTTGTTAGCAACCCTTCACCCAAATACTTGAGAGTTTAGAGAGGACCTGTTTCTAATACAGTACAGGTCAAATACTTGAGCTGCTTTTAATAGTTTGTGGTATTTGTTTGACTGCAGATTTGAACCAGATCTGGTTGAGCATGCCGGTCTGTTGAGCAGAGCAACACTTTCTTACATTCTACACAGCATACCCTGACTAAACACTGGTGTTCTCGCTAGGGGGGGGGGGGGATGCATGGAACGGAATGAGGAATGGTGACATGACGTGTTTGATACCATTCCTCATTCCATTCTATGCGTTACTATGCATTACTATTATGAGCCCGTCCTCCGATTTCTACCCCCATCAGCCTCCGCTAAAGTATAACTATCATACACACCTCCTCGGTTCAACACAGTGGCAATCAGAAGGGCTCTGATGACCACAGATGCTCTGACATCACAGCTTGTGTGTACCCAAAAGCCATAACATTGACTTTGTAAGCCCTCGGGTGGAAACGCAGCCCTCTTAGAAAGTTCAGCTTTGTAAACACAAACATGGCCGACTGATCGACGCCTTAAAGGATTAAAGTGTTAAACGTTCCAGGCTTGGCTTCCCCTCCCTGCTGCTCCTTCCTGTCTCTCATCTCATCTCCTCCCCTCCCCTCTCCTCTCCTCCCCGCCTGGCTCCCCACACCCTGCTCCACCATCCTGCCTCTGTCTCGCTCCACTCCGCTGTTCTCCAGTTGAACTCTGCTTCCATGATGTAAACCCTCTCTAACAATGGCAGCCACCTGTACTGTATGTGTACATTCAGATCACGGCGATAACATTCTTCTCACAATTCCATCATGGCAGTGAACGGCAGCTGTGCTCGTTAAGGCTGATGTTAGCTCGCGTTTGACCCGTCGTAAAAACAAGGCGTTGCGTTTGTTTGCTTTAGACTAGCGTGTAGACTGTTCCATCTGGGTTCTGAGGAGGTATTTATAGCGTGTGAACACACTAAAACATTGAACAGGAAGTCAGAAAGGGAAGTCATCGCAAGTGACAAGCCTGTGGCGGGGAGTAGACTGCACCTTCCCGTCTGATGTGGAGAATGACTTTTTTTACTTGTTTTGTCTGCCGAGCGCCCACAGAGCCACAATGGTACTTAGAGCACTACCGCTCTGCGCATCTCCATCTCCCAGTAGAGAGAGCAGCGCCGCGCTGATCTAACAAAGAGACATGCTTACATCTGGTGTGTGTCTGTGTGTGTGTGTGTAGGTGTGTGGGTGTGTGCATGTGCCAATGCGTATGTGTTTCTCAGTGTTTATGTAAAAGGCCCATGTCCAGCGCGATTAACCAGTAATACATGAGCAGTGTGTTAAATCTGGCGTTTCCCGTGTGGGGGGCACATTCCTCCACCACCACCACTACCTCAGTACAGTACAGCCTCTACAGTATACCACACATCACTGATTCCATTCCTCATTCCATTGCAATGTAATTACTGTAGCCCCGCTGGTGGAACGAGCTTCCCACTGCTGTCAGGACTGCAGTCACTACCTATCTTCTGCCATAGACTGAAGACCCGTCTCTTAACTGTCCCTCCTAAAGACCTCTTCATCCCCACGAGCCCCCTGTGCAAGTTTCTCTCCTGAAAATAAATTTAAAAAAAATAATTATTATAATAATTCTTCCTTTCTTCTAGCATTGTGACAGCCAATAGCCCCTGGTCCTAGCATAGATTACTTTTTCTTATGATGACTGATGGATAGATGATTCACACAATTAGTATATATACACAATTGTATATATATTATATATTTTTTAAATATGTTTTTAGGGCATTTCTGCTTTATTGGGATAGAGACAGTAGAGATTGACAGGAAGGATGGGAGAGAGAGGAGGGATGACATGCAAGATAGGTTGAGGGTCGGAAAATTATTCAAAATGATCACATTTTCCCTACTGATCTACACAGCCTACTGGACACTTTCAAAGTGAAATGTTCAATAATTTATTACAAATGAAAACCAGACTTTCTGCAGCCACAGTATGTTATGTAAGACGGAAGATTAAAAAGAGGAATCCTGAAACAGATTTATGATTTTATACGTCATGCTGTAGATATTCTGCTGTATTGCACTGACTGACCACCTGTTTCTGACCATTGGCCTACATTCATGGTGATACAACACTGACCAGCTGCAGCCTGTAATCATTAGCATGGCTCCTGTAAGAAGCTACTACCTATTAGCTCACACTGCCCTCTGCCTCACCCTGTAATCATTAGCATAGCTACTGTAAGAAGCTACTAGCTGATAGCTCAC
>NC_139662.1:13784085-13829017 GCF_951799395.1 Argentina silus
TGACTTTTGTACTGACACGGACTGCACATACTCTGCTGCTTGCAGACCAGTAGTTAACTGACCCCCCTTAACCCCTAACCCCTAACCCCCAGCCCCTGAATTAGACCTGGAAGCTTGGGCTCCTCCGGCGCGGTGGGCAGGGGCGGGGGGGGCAGGGGGGTCGAAAGGAAGGGAAAGGTCAGGAGGCCCAAAGGTCACCTTCAGGTCATTAGTGAGTGACCACTGGCCTGATTTCCTATGTTCTACCTAGCAGATAGCAGCTGTGCCCCAGCTGCTAGGCGATGGTGTGTGTGTGTGTGTGTGTGTGTGTGTGTGTGTGTGTGTGTGTGTATACACATCAACCATGTCTCCCTTCCCTGGCTTCAAAGGGAACCACGCTGAGAGCTGGGTGCGGAATTCACAAAGGTATTTCTCACATGTAACCACGGTGATCACCAGGCCGACAGAACGAATCAAACCCCCCCCCCCCCCCCCCCCCCCCTGGCTGCAGTGTTCCCTTTTGAGCGTTGCCGTGGAGACAACTAGCCTTTGTTCTCCTCTCCTCGTATCTCAGATCCCCCGTTCAGAGTCAAACATCTTGTTCTCATTTAGAACACCGACCAACCAACCAACTAATGCCCTGAGATAGACCTGATGCCCCTAGTGGCCGTTAATCGGAACTGCCGTTTTTTTTTTTAAATGTATATTAGCAGCCAAGAGACAGAAAGCTGCTGGTTACCATGGCAGCATGTCAGATAAAACCACAATGAAAAAATGTATCCATTGGACAGGCAGCCACAGTAACAAGAGGCATGCTGTGTGTACAGACAAAGGCGCTCGCTACACTGCGGCTCTCTTTGTGTTCATGAGGATGAGAGAGCCTCAATGTACCACCTGCAGCAGCACAATTTATCTGCTGTTCTCCGTATAATCTGTCATACGAATAATTACTACTGATTTAATGCCCAGTAGTAAATATCGAGATATATATATATATATATATATATATATATATATATAAAATACACTTAACAGAGGCAGTTTTCTTTTGAAAGAGGTAAAAAGACTGTTGAAGCTATTAATCAGCTGTTACTTTGAGCGGTTTTCCCAAAGTGAAATCCAATTGGCCAGTAATTTTGTGAATAGACCATTCTTTGCATCATGACTCATGACTGTTCCTCAGAAAAGGACTGTTATTTTTAGCAGGACCTCCGAGCATAGGCTCTTCCTTTATAAGAAGCATAGGCTCTTCGTTTGTGTACTCGTTGACATCGACAGCATGTGCATGAACTATCAGTATCAGTTCTCTAGCCTAGCACAGCACACACTGAAGAATAATATGTGAACAATTTGAAAAAGGACATAATTCAAAACTCGGTTTTTAACTGAAACCAGCCACGTGTTGGTCTTACCAACAATGTTGATATTTAATATCAAAGGTTAGTCTTTCTTGTCACAAATGTAATATATGATATCATAAATATTGGAAGGGAGAAGGAAATAAATCATTATTCTGTTTTGTATCTACTTAGCTTTTATTTATCTTGTCTACACAATTTCTAGGTATTCTCTATTGACTGTTTAAAGAGAAGCGAGGGGAACATGGCGACTGTTTCTGTGTTTTACTGTTTAAGCACACACGTGGCATGGAGCATGATTAGCCACTTTTATACCATAGCAAACTTCAATACTTTTTACTGTGTTTGTCCAGGAGTAATACCTGATGAGAATGGAAACTGCTTCAGAAGGATGTACAGTGAGAAACTCTTGTAGGCCCCTTTTGACAATGTGACAATGTTGGTAATATTTTTGTTGCACCTGAGAGCTAGCTCAATGTGATTACAGTCTTGTATTGATACAAATACAGTCTTGTTATTTAGTTTATATAAACATGAATATGAATGTTGACATTTTTCTGATACAATATACGATTCTGAAATGTACTTTATGATACATACTCAAGGCCTGACGTCTGTTTCCAGGAAAGCCTTGGAACCTAATCTGACCAAGAATTCCATTTGAAATAAATTAAATTTGTTATGAAAGGATGTAGTTTATTTTAGTATGTGAGTTGTGTTGCTTTGTGCCTTATTCCCATGACCCTGTGTGAAAATGGGTTTGGTCTCTGTGAATAGTTGGATATCAGGGGAGGCTGGTAGAGGCAGAAATCGGAGGACGGGCTCATTGTAATGCATGGAATGGAATCAGGAATGGCATCAAATCAAATGGTATCACGTGTGTTTGACACCATTCCTCATTCCATTCCATGCATTACAATGAGCCCGTCCTACGATACCTCCCTCCACCAGCCTCCCCTGTTGGATTTAGATCAGCTAGACATTGCTGAGAGGCTTAAACTACACACCCTGTATCATGTCACTAGACGAATAGGATCAGCCATACCACATAGCAGTCAGTCTCTCTAGGGGCTTGAACCAATCAAAGCTATAGATCAGTGGCTTGAACAAATTAAAACAAATTACTGTTGAAATACCTCATTGGTGTTCTCCTTCTCAGATGATTTTGTTGATATACAATTTGCAGAGAGGTTGCTAAGATATTGGAACAATGTTTAATGATCAGTTGTTTGTATCAAGATGTTTTAACACACTAATAGGCCTACTGTGATATATGATGTATATATGAATGATAAAAATGACTACCTGTTACCCTTACCACTGAAAAACAAGCTACTAAACTAGTTAGAACATGTGTTACAAATAAACAATGACTGTTGAAATATTTTCCAGCTCCTTTATTTTTAAATCTTTGTGTGGTCGTCAAAAAGTGTACTATTATCACATTGTAGGAGGTGCTCCCCTGTTCCCAGCAGTAGAGGCTGGTGGAGGTAGAAACCGGAGGATGGGCTCATTGTAATGCATGGAATGGAATGAGGAATGGTGTCAAACACACGTTTGATACCATTCCTGATTCCATTGAGCCCGTCCTCTGATTTCTACCTCCAGTGTGTACTCAGGATTGTAATGAAGGATACATCAGGGATCTGTGAATATGTTATTATGATAAGCAGACAAAACACACACTTCTATACAAACGTTTTTATGAATCAACATAATATAAATGCATATTTCCATCTTCAATACAAATGTTGCCAAAACCCTTGTGATATTACACATTGACCAGTAGATGGCAATAATGTTACATTTATACTCTCATCAAAACACAATTCACATGAATGAAACATTCAAAACGTAAAGTATACCTGATTATTTATTTTAAAAACAAACATCACATAAAGCAAATAAAGTCATAAAGCATTTTATTCATGTGCATAATGGTGATTTGTGTAACATGAATTTCTTTTGTGTTTGAAATTCTCAGTCATGTGACATGAATATATAAACTGGGTTTGGCAGCACTAATACCTGGAATTAGCAGTCTGCATGCTTAATGGCTGTAAAGGTGATAAACACACTCAATTAAATCAATATGAATATTCCACATCCAGTATTCCAGACTCGTGAGGGGATACAATTGCTAGGCTCCTCTGGCAATTCCCCTTAAATGTTCAGTTTTTACTGTGCCAGATTATGTTCATTAGCATAATCCTCTTCCATTGAGAGTGCAGATTAAGGATACAGGTTTTATGAGTAGACATACAAAATTCTGACTTAATACAGACACTCTGAATAGCCATACCAGACTTAGTGACAACCCCTGGAAGCATGTCAATAGAGGAAGCCTGTCAATCAGATCAGCTTCATCATATCCATTGAAACAATGTCATCGCATAACCAATCCCTATTTTAACCTCAATGGGCGGTTTACAGGTGAAGCCGTACTCCTGGACTAGACAACAGAACGATTCTGGTCTTGGTCTTAAATGTAGATTCATGTCCACTCTTTGGACCGGGACTGGGCTTAATCTGAGTCTGGGTAGAGGGCGGGATGAACTCCCAGACCAGGGGAGGCTGGTGGAGGTAGAAATCGGAAGACAGGATAATTGTAATGCATGGAACGAAATTAGGAATGGTCCAAAGTACTTTCTAGGTCAGTCAGCTGGGTTGCAGTGGACAGAGCCTACGACTTCATCCGCCAGAGGGAGACTTCAGACAGCCCCAACACTCGGAAAACGAAATTAGTCCGAGGAATTATAAAGCCATGTCCACGGTGGTGGTGGTGGTGGTCATGGCAACGGCTTAACCTGTCGCTCTGAGGTAAGGGTAACCAGGAATAGGCTGGCGCGGCGCCACCATATCTGCTGCTGGCCCTGTATGCGCGGTATGACCTGTTGCCAGCAAGAGGGAAAGCCATCCATTGGCTCAGGATGAGTTGCGTGGGGAGTGCCCCATAAACCCTTGGGATAAGGCCCAGCAGCTCATGAGGAGATGACAAGGCTTCGGTCTGCTGTTCGATTTGGCGCTTAACAGCGTGACCCTGATAGAAAGTACTGGCAAGCAGATGGGGCCTATCGTAGAATTACTGTTACTTCGGAATTAATAAACATATACACAATAGTGCATAGTTATTAAAACGTTATATTGGTCTAAATGATTTATAATTGATTGAATATCCGCCATGAGAAATGCATTGATGACTGAGAGACTGACCTCCGGGTGCTTGCATGCATCGTGTTGCCTATGGTAACTATCTGGTCAGGTAAATAGGAGATAGAGTTCATGTGTGTTCTAATTACTCCATCCGTAGGCCGTGTAACTTCAAAGGTGTTTTCCCTTCACATCTAGCCGACTTGGTACTCAACTCAAGACAGAGGTCACTAGTGGTGACATGGTAGGCCGCCTTCATTCACGCCCACTTTGGCAACGAACCCATGTGATTCACTCTTCTATGTCTTGACTCTTTAACGGTTGGTTAGTCGGCCTGTCAATCAATGTCAGCTGCACGGCTCGCTTCTGTCAAGTTGACCACGCCCCCGGAGGAACGCTCGCTCGTGTGGCTGTGGAGCAAAAAGAAGAGCCACTTCAGGAGGCAGAAACGGATTTACTGGTTATCACGCGTACCGTTATCAATAATTATACCGCAAAAATTCGTTTGAACAGCTGCGAGATATTCCGTAATTCGAGTTTTTATATAAGGTTTGAGTTGTCCCCGCTGCGTTCATCATTTCGAACGGCTTGGGATACGCCGGGCTCGAGCTGTCTGGACTCTCGGCATTCTGAAGTCAGCCCGCTAACTAGTTAGCCCGTTTTTGTTAGCCACCTTTGCTGTGGGCGTTTAGCTAATAATACCACGACAGCCCCGGTATAGTGCGTTTAACCGGCGGCTAGTTAACCCACATCCTCAAGTCCCACCCTCTCATAAATTCTAAGCTATACTAGCACTGCTAGCTAGTTGGCTATCCGACTCCCCTCCGTCGTAAGCTACGTCGACTGTGGAAGAGGCATTGCTAGGTTGCTAGCTAGCTCCTAGGTTCAGGTTGTCCAGTATCGGTGATATAAGCTAATCGGATAGCGTTAGCTGGTGGGGTTTGGTCGCTACACTGGCAAGGAGACGGGCGAAAAAGAGGAGGCGAAATAAAGAGAACAGGGAAGACAGCGAAAGAACCGGCTAGCGTCAGCTGGTGGTGACACTGACAGATCAGACACAGACGTAAGTTAGCGAAGGTTAGCAAGATATCTAGGTATTGAGTTGTTGCCACTGTAATACTTGAGTCGGCCAACTATAACGGGCCAGCTGTCATAGCACAGTTACATGTCAGTAGCACATTCATCGAGCTAGCCAACTAGCTAGCTAACTAGCCACCCAACTTGACAGCTCCGTTATTGACAACTAACGTCACTGGTCATTTTTCTTTTCTCTTCACAAGACCTCCCTACGACAATTGTCAGTATTTGCTTGGACAGTATTGTTCAGCAAATCTGCAACCTCCAGCGCACTACTCTCCAATGTCAGCAGGCTAACCCAGTTTCTGTGAAGCTGAAGTGTTATAATATCTCCACTACTGTAGCAAATTAGCCAGCTACACATGGACTGATATCGAATTCGTAGCTAGCTAGCTAAATTTATATTTTTGTACGAATTTCCAAACAAATCTGAACATCTTTCTAGGTAGGTAGCACCATCAAAACACAGTAATGAGTATCGAGATACCGGTGGGATTGACGGAATTGCTGCAAGGCTACACTGTGGAGGTGCTCCGACAGAGGCCACAGGACCTAGTGGAATTCGCCGTACAATATTTCACTCGCTTGAGGGATACTAGAAGCCAAGATGGGGCCGGTGCTGCTGTCAAGATCGGGAAAGGGGTGATGTTCGATGGGGAGCCGATGCAGACTGAGTCCAATGGAGACGATGATGATGACGATGATTCTGATTTCGAGCGTAAGTTGCTGTCTAGTAGAAGATCAGCACTTGTCTTAGGTTAGACATACAGATGAGTTGAATAACCAGCTAGCTGTCATCCTATGCCGGTGACATCCTACATGTTAAGTTCCAATAGCTTTGCTTTGCAGTGCATACAGTCTGCATGTGTATCTGATTTGTTTTCACTGAGGTACATTTTGTTGGTAAATAATAATGATGGCATGACATAAGAAGATGCAACACTCACACACACTCACACACACTCAAGTGAATAAAACACTATTTGTGGACACAAGTTGTGGCCTGCATTAGATATCTGCCAGCCCCGGCCTCCCCCATGCAGCTATGCCTAGCAGGCCTACACAAGATGCTACAGTACACTGCTCTCCACAGCTCTCTACAGCTGAGAGCAACGTGATCCAGGTCACATTGGCGTTCAGGGGCTGTTATGTTGTGAATGGATGCTCTGTTTTTGTCAATGAACAGATGTGTGATCTCAGGGATTCAGAAATTTTGCTTTGATTGTCTGCCAGGGGAATAAGTGAGAATTTAGTTTCCTCACTTGCTGTATTTGGCTGCTGTGTTGGATTGCGAGTGCCTCATCTGCGGAGTATGTGCAAACAGATCTGTTAGGACTTAGCTAATCACACCCACTTGAATTCCTGCTCGGGAGAGGAAATTGTCTCACATGCATGTCACAGAATCAGTTGAGCTGTGTACACATTCTTTTTTAATAAATGGTTATGCATTATTGTTTATCATGTATACCACACACTAACTATTCCGCTCTTGAGTAAAAGATATGTTGTTTTTTGAAAACAAACTGTTGCCTCATTTCATGTCAGGAGGAGAGGCGCCATTCTGTCTCGTCTGAAGCACTAGCTTTTGCACATTTCACTATCTCCAGGGCTCTTGTGGCAGTGTGCTGTTAGGCTATTTCAAGGGAGAGAGAGTGAATGAATAGGGGTATTAGTGATGAGATGAATTGGGCTTTTACTGTGAGAGAGAGCAGTGTCTGTATTGAGAGAGGGAGGCTGGATAGAAGATAAAGGAAGAATGGTGGTTCACACACTGGCATTCGATGTGCCTGATGTGGGGCACAACCAGCCTAGCCCCTATGGCTAGAGGAAACTGTCACCTGAATACATGGCAGACTACAGAGCCATTGTATTAGGGAGGGCTTCGCATCAGAGATGTAACCAGAAGATACACGTCGTAAACGAAGTAGATGATTAAACTAATTTGTGCTGCTTGTGGCGAGTGCAGAGAGGCCTCGGTTTACTCTTTCTTTTAGTCATGTCAGAGTCCCCAGCGCTGCTGCACCTATTTTAAGGCCCCGGCCTACTTGTTGTCTCTGGGTTATCTGTCAGGTATGAAGAACCAGTTTGGCTGGGTGTAGCATCTATCTATCAATCAGTATTGCTTAATATGGTCCATGTATTTGTCTTATGAAATGACAGACAGGATGGCACGTAACCCTTCTGATGATACCGCAGACCAAGGCCAACATAGCTTATTTGAGCCTATATGCCCCAACACCCTCTTCTGAAGAAGTCAGGGGGAGAGGGGGGAGATATGGTCACTCTCAGTTGCGTTGCACAACAGGTGACCTAATTACCCCACTGTGCATTTAGAGACTAATCTAATGGTTAGCATCCCTCGAGAGCCACGCTCAGCATTAGGGTTTAAAAGCTCTCTCCAACTCAGCGTCTCTCTCTCTCCTGCAGTACTCTCTGTGAATGTGAATTCATGGCAGGGTGGAAAAAAACTAGGAAGATCGGCATCTGTAGGCAATTTTCTGGTTGAGATGATAAGACGATCACGTTTTGATAAACATCTGAACTTTGGCACTTCCTCATTCCTGGCCCCATCTCCTGTGGCAGAAAAATGAGGAAATGGTGGGAAAGGCACATCCTTTGCTCCTTTATTTGCAGTTCACATGGTTTGGCCCCCCTTTCACTTTGGTGTTTACCATGGTGGTAGGTCCCAATCGGGTAATATCGACCTGCTTAGGGCCCTGATTAAGGCTTGTATTGAATCTCCGCTGTATTAAGATGAATGTGAGCAGGGCTGTATAAAGTAGGGGCTCAGGGATTAGACTGCCCCTTTTTGGATTGGAATCCACCGCCATCCATGTCCATCCAGCCAGCCAGTCCTGTCGTTTGGCCATAGCCCTTAGGTGACCTGGCTTCCCTTCACTGCAGAGGTGTTGGGTTGCAAGAGATCAGGATGTGGAAAACTGTCCTCCTTTTGATCAACGTAATGCTGACTCAATGCTGTTTTGATAGAGGAAGAGGACATCTAATCAGACACACCAGTGAGACAGCAAATACAGCCTGCATGTTTTGATAGATGACGACGACTCCTCGCTGAATGTTTTTTTAATTAGCCCTACAATTTTCTAATCATCTTCACTCAGGGTTGTTAACAACATGTCTGTTTGTTGTAGATATATCGTGTCTTCCAGGTTATATTACCCTGTCATGATTACAGAGTAAAGAGTGGCTCATTGAAGGGGGGGGTGAGTTGAAAGTTGAGGCTTCCCTGACTGTCTTTCATGTTCTTTCACAGCTTTTTTCTTTCTTTCTTTCTTTCTTTCCTTCCCTTGTTACCCTGTTGCATTCAGACAGATCCTACCCTACACTTCTCTCTCTCAAATTCAAAGTTGCTTTACTGGCATGACATTCATGAAGTATGATGCATGAAGTACATTTACGATACGAGACTCTCTCTCTCTCTCTTTCTCTCTTTATCCCCCTCTCTCTAGCATTGACAGACAGATCCTACCCCCTCTCTCTGCGGGTGACGGGATAGCTTCTCAATCTCAATCAGATTAGCTAAGGTGGCTTAGGGAGAGAGGGGGTCATCATTAGTACATAAGATCTAACAGGACAGAGAGGGGGCGCGGGGGCTGGCTGCCACAGGGTCACTGGTAGACAGACACTACAGGGAGGAGGGAGAGGGGTGGAGAGAGAGAGAGAGACAGAGAGAGGGGGGAAGAGGGGGTGTAGTCCCCTGTAGATTGTGAGGACAGTTAGCCACTAGGGTAAAGGTTAGGGTTAGTCGGCAGTTGAAGAACAATTGTGTTGATGGTTATCTGATCATCCAGGCCTGTAAAACATCTGTAGAGGACAATCTTATTAGAAAGGGTTGGCCAAATATTAGTGTTGGTCAGTCTGAGATGGTGGTGGTGTCCTTGTCCTGTCAGCCTGAGAGAATACAAACGCCTGGACGCAGGCAAGCAACCTTGTTCTCGAGTCTAACCAATAAGAGGGGGAGTAAAATAGACAGACGGTGACCTTGGCCAATGAGAGTACAGATAAGTTCCACGGGTTCACTAGTTCAGTCCTTTTACCCCCCCCACAACACACACACACACACACACACACACACACACAAAGTGTCTTTGATATTGCTATCTTTGCATGACCTCAGTCATTCATACACACACTGACTCTTGTCAATGTAAAGTAAATATGTAGGCTTCAGGCCTACAAACACTCTCTCCCAGTCTGTGAGTTCTTAGTCAGTTGCTAGGCTTTTGTGTAAATCCTACTGTACCACCCCCTGCTACTTGGAAACACTTTAAAAGCTTTCATCTGAAAAGTGGAAAGGCAAAACAACCATTGGAATGTGGGTAGCTTAGAGTTCCCGACTACTCCCGCTGATACTGTAAATGGTCACATTTGAGCAATGTGGGCTGTTTACGCTAAGCTGGGCTACATCCCCTGGCATTATGGCCAATATACAGAGGTCACGGTCGCTCTCTTAACATTTGCATAACATTTTGAATAAAGTTGCCCGAATTGTCAACATTCTGGAGTGCCACGGGTGACTTTATTCACCAAAAATGCTAAAATTATGATGCTTAATTTTGTAGCCAAAGTATTGTTGCTTCGTAAATACCACATTAAAAACTTGGCACTCTAGGTGGTGAGTGTTCCTGAATTCTTTGGCAGTTGGTGAGTTTTAAACTTAACTGCCGTTTCCTGACCATCCAAGCTCCAGCTACCCCTCTGCTGTTCTAGCACCATGGGGACTTGTTGTTTATTTCTTGCTTGGCCTCCTCGCTAGCCAACACATACACGTCTATGCGAGTGGAGCTGGGGGCGGCTCAGGCATCACTGAGGGGCTCGGCACACAAAGGGTTAACTACCAACGCCTAAAGCTCCGAACAGGATGGGGACACTTCCTTTTAAGGACTTTAGTCTGGAGAGAATGAGAGAGAGGTAGAGTTAGATAGCTAATGGGAGAGAGAGGGGGGGGGGGGGGGAGAGACAGAGACAGAGAGAGAGGGGCAAAGCTGGAGGGAGAGGGGGAGGGAGGGAGAGACAGAGTGGGGCAAAGCTGGGGAGAGGGAGGGAGGGAGAGACAGAGAGGGGCAAAGCGGGGGCAGGGGGGCGGGGGGGGGGCTGTTAAGGGAGAGAGTGCATAGGAAAGGCGTAGTGGTCCGGGCAGATTGACAGGGGGAGAGGGAAAGCCGGAAAATCCACTGGAGGAAAAAAGACGAAGCCTAAATACCCAGGAACAGTGCATTAGAAAGATAAGGTATGATCTGAGTCGTCCTATGGACACCCTGTTAGGAATATGCCAACTTGTGAAAGTGTGTGTGCCTGTGCATGTGCACTGCGTAAGCCTATATAATTAGGCCCGATGTAACGCTCATGTTCTCACATACAGCGTGGTGAATCTGAGGTGGGTGTGGTAAACTAGACCCTTAAGTGCGTGTGTTCCCGCCAGCGTTTGGGTCTAGCACTATCCATTTCAATGTGACGCAACGATAAATCACCTCAAAAACTGCTTGGCAAACCTCGACGATTTCAAACCAAAACAGCAATTTGTCATTCCCCTCTGTGTACTCGGAGGCAACAGCAGCATCCACACACACACAGATGACTCCCACATGGTATGGGGGGGGCAGGCAGGCAGGCAGTAAGTACTTGGCAGTGTGAAACTCCCACCACTAATGAACAACAGCGGTGTGTATTCACTAGGCCATGATTGGTTTGGTACGGCAGGTTCCTGATGTACAGTACAGTACAGTTCAGGGGTGTGCGTGTGTGTGTGAGATTAGATTAGCTTGTTATATGGGTCCTGGTCTATAGTGTGTAAAGAGTGCTGACTAGTGCACTTTGAGATGACGCAGCATTGACTGGTGGCGGTGGTGGTGACGTGTGTGAATGCAGCGTTGTGGTATCGGAGGGTTGGAGGAGGGGGAAGATGCTGGTATACAGAGAAGCTAGTTACTTCATGCATCCTACTATGGGCTATTTGGGGAATTATTTCATTAAACACAGGTGCGTGTGTGTGTGAGGGAGAAAGGCTGAAGTCGTATACACTTCAGAGTACACACACACACACACAGAGCTGGGCCCTCTTGATAGAGTGTGTGTGAGTGTTGGTAGCATTATAAAGTGTAATCTCTCCCCCCCTCCCCCCGCCTGGCCCAGGGGTAGTGAACAGAGTTAAGATGTTGTGTCACCTCCTGCCCCGACCCACTACTGCGTCATCAGTGAGAGGCTGTCCAGCACACACAGCAGAGACACAGTCCACTAGAGACACAACACACAACAGCCACTTCTCACCCCTCAACCTCTATGGCGGGGCAGGGGCAGGGGCAGGTCCGGGAGCGGGAAGAGTGGCTCTTAAAAGTGCCAACTGTGATTTATTTGTAAGATAAAAACCTATACGTTGTATCTGTCCAAGGGCTGAACCAGTGAGAAGTGTGTGTGTGTGTGTGTGTGTGTGTGTGTGTAGTAAGCCTAGGCTATGTTTCTAGTTTCCTTACAGTATCAGAGAGCTCCCAGCTGCCTGCTTTGTGTCCCTGCTACCATGGCACCACCCACCCAACCACCAGCCCATCCACAGAATTAGAAAATCTGAATTAGAATCATTTCAATTGTTTTAGAATCTCACATTGGGTTCTGATTCTACAGCTCCACCCTGGTGGCAAGGTCAGCCTTGGCCATGTTGGTTTTAGAGGGGTGGAGGTGGGGGGGGGTTGTGTGTGTGTCATCTTTACCAAGCACTTCCCTAGTGATTGTGAGTGTCCTTGTGTGTGTTCTTGCCCAGTGGGCAGTAGTCCATGACAGCAGCTCTCTGGTCGCTGCCCATGTTTGTTCATCAGCCACTCCCATGTTTAGAGTCCCCAGGCCCCCCCCCCACACACACACTCACTTACGTTCCCAGCTCACACTCACTGACGCTTGGGCTTTGCCACACACACACACACACACACATCCAGGCTGTTTGTAGTGTTCCACTTGACAGCCACTCCCTAGCTCTGTGGTTGCTGAGGACACGTGAAGCGTACGACTCTCTCCCTGGTGCTCTTCATCTGACCTAACACTGCTTATCAGCAGGGCCTTGACTATGATACTGGTGGGAGGAGGAGGGAGAGGAGGAGGAGGAAGGGAGGGGGGAGAGACTGAAAAAGAAAGGGAGGAAAGGGGAATAGGAGAGAAACAGGGAGGGGAGTGAGTAGTACGACACTAGAGAGAGAGAGAATATGCCTGTCAGCATGCAGACCCTTGTGATGAATATTTACAAACCAGAAATATCACTTTATTTGATGGTAACTTTATGCTGCAGTACAACACATGGCCAGTACTCTCTCTCTCATACACACACACACACACAGAGTATAATCACAGCCCTGTTTGTTTGGTAATGCTCGCAATAAGCTCTCCGTCCCTCCCTCCCCGTCCCTCCTCCTCCACAGGCAGGCTGAGCAGCAGGGACCCTTTGATTCGTCTCGAGTTTTAACTGCAATTAACAGACCCAGCAGACAGTGATAACGTGCAATAGAAATCAATTTAAACGTCAGAGGGACTGAATTGCTTTTTTTTTTTTCTCTCTCTTTTTCTCTGTCACAGTTTTTCTCTCTCTCCCTTTCTGTCTTTCTCTCACTGTCTCTCTCTCTCTCTCTCTCTCTCTCTCTCTCCCTCCCCATGGTCATTATGAGAGTGAGGGGGGGGTTTGGGGAGAGGGGTGATCTTGCACTTAGTAAGAGGTGGATTGAGAAGGGGGGGGGGGCAGGGGGGGTTGATGTTGTTATGGCAATGAGGTCTTCCTTGTATTTGGTTGTCATGGCAACCTGAGGCACTTGATATCCCCCACACGTGATGGTGAGAGCACTTCACACTCTCCCGATACACACACTCTCTCCCCCTATACACCAACACACACACACACACACTGGCACACTCACACTCTCCCTACACACCAACACACACACACACACAGACACAATGGCACACTCACACTGTCCCTAGACACACACACACACACTGTCCCTGGTTCGCACATGTATCTAATCTGACAGTGAGGAATCATAATGTTGTGTGGAGATCGATGTGGACGTGGACAAAAGCAGCACTGTCTAGGCTACATGCTAACGGTCGCTAGCCCCATACAGTACCTTTAGCCTTTCACATGATGATAAACACGCGTTCTACGTCATCTGTCCATGCCCTTTGTGCCATTGTTGTTATCATTCTGTTATTTTATTGTCTTTTACGATCGTGACCTGTGTTGCTCTGTGATTGGGTGGGTCAGCAGGTGTGTCTCTTGTGTCTCTTGCAGGTGGGTGAGTGAGTGAGGGAGGGAGGAAGAAAAAGGAAGTGAGAGAAAGGATGAGTGCCCTGTGGAGATGGACATCGAGGACAGGCTCGTTGTAATGCATGGAACGGAATAAGGGAATGGCATCAAACACACGTTCATGATTCCGTTCCATGCATTACAATGAGCCCCTCCTCTGATTTCTACCTCCGCCAGCCTCCACACAGAGTCAGGTGAGGGGATTAGTTGTGTAACAATGTTATTACAGAGAGAGGGGGGGATGGAAAGAGGGAGAGAGAGAGAGAGAGAGAGAGAGAGAAAAAAGAGAGAAGGCCAGACTAGACACTAGGGACTAGGATATGACCCACGGGGCAAATGATGTACAGTATGCTGATCCTAGTTAGAGAGAGAGAGAGAGATGAGAGGGGGAGGTGAGGGGTTGAGAGACAGAGAGAGAAGGAATGAGAGAGATGGTGAGGTGCGGGGGCTGAGATGTCGTGTGGGGGGGTCGGGCTGGACCGGGTGGGCCCACTTCACATGGCAGAGATAATGGCTTCTGACAGCACGGTAACACAGTGTGAAAGGGAGACAGGAGAGGGAACCCTGACCTGAGGTACTGACACTGTCCTGTCACTCCCCTGCCAGGCCTCATGGACGGACACACACACACACCCAGGAGACGCGCACGCACACACACACACACACACACCCAGGAGACGCGCGCACACACACACACACACCCAGGAGGCACACACACACACCCAGTAGACACACGCGCACACACACACACACACACACACACACCCAGTAGACACACACACACACACACATCCTCAGTAGACACACACAAACACACACATGTCATACTGTAGGACACACACACACAAACCCCCCATAGTATATATACACACACACACACACACACACACACCCTAGTAGAAACACATACTGTATATAAATGCACATACACACACACGGACACACAGAGAGAGACACACTCTCACACACACAAAAGTCACCTCTCACTCCTATCTCGTATTCATATTCAGGGCTACATTCCACTTCATGCATATTCATGGTTCACACACTGCCCTTCAGGGCCATGCATGTTCGGCTGTCCAAACACCTCTACCCTAAGACCGCCCACGCTGGGTCCACCAGGGACCCGAGGCAGCTTGGTCCTGCTGCAGTCAGGCGGTGGTTGTGCAATGGTCTTTTGTGTTACATTTTCTGTGTGTGTGTCTCCTTCCGTATGTCTCAGTCGTGTCTCTCCGCCAGTTCAGGAGTGCCGGCCTTGATGTCAGAGGTCAGCTCACAGTTGCAGTGATGTGTGAACGGAAGAGAATGTCCACTAACTGTCTTTCTCTCCCTCCGTACAGCCCCTCCTCCCAGTAGATTCAACCGCAGAGTGTCAGGTGAGTGTGTGTTTGACGTCAGTGTGATTGTAATGTCATCTCCAGCAGAGATGTTGGTGCATGTTAAGTGGGTGGGGGGCAGGGCTTTGATCTTTGGCCCCCTAGCTTCCTCAATGTTTACATACAGTTGTTATGTGTTGTCTTAGTGTGTGCTAAAAAGAGTGTGTGTATGTGTGTTTTCTGGGATCATAATGCCACGCTTGTCTGTTTAACAGAAGTCATGTTTCCATAGTATGTAAACAGTAGCTGTGATTCGCTTGTGGTGTGTGTTACAGTTATTGTGTCCCCCTCAGAATATGTGTTACAGTAAAATTATTCCCTCCAGTGTGTATTATAAGACAACTGTTATAACTATTCCCCCCCGGTGTGTTACATTATAACTATTCCCCCTAGTGTGTGTTACATTATAACCAACACCTCTTTGAAGGTCGGATTTACAATCTCTGTTTACAATCTCTGTTGTTTGTATAGTTACATTCTAACTCTTCCCCCACCAGTGTGTGCGGAGGCCTTCAACCCAGACGAGGAGGACGAGGACACCGAGCCCCGGGTTGTTCATCCCAAAACAGACGTGCAGCGCTGTCGACTGCAAGAGGCCTGCAGAGACATCCTACTGTTCAAAAGCCTGGACCAGGTACACACACACACACACACACACACACACACAGAGACATCCTACTGTTCAAAAGCCTGGACCAGGTACACACACACACACACACACACACACACACACACACACACACACACACACACACAGAGAGACATCCTACTGTTCAAAAGCCTGGACCAGGTACACACACACACACACACACAGAGACATCCTACTGTTCAAAAGCCTGGACCAGGTACACACACACACACACAGAGACATCCTACTGTTCAAAAGCCTGGACCAGGTACACACACACACACACACACACACACACACAGACATCCTACTGCTCAAAAGCCTGGACCAGGTACACACACACACACACACACACACACACACACACACACACACAGAGACATCCTACTGTTCAAAAGCCTGGACCAGGTACACACACACACACACACACACAGAGACATCCTACTGTTCAAAAGCCTGGACCAGGTACACACACACACAGAGACATCCTACTGCTCAAAAGCCTGGACCAGGTACACACACACACACACAGAGACATCCTACTGCTCAAAAGCCTGGACCAGGTACACACACACACACACACACACACACACACACACAGACAGACACACCAGGGTTCTCTCCAAATAATGTAACTGTCTTTAATTGCCAACAACATGACTGTGAAAGTGTTCCGATGTTTCAGTCAAGTCAGCGTTTCAGCTGGATGTCTTGTTTTGCACTATTGACATGAATAAAAACCTGGGTTTTGATCGGGTTACAGTCCAGCACCACGCTGTTCAAAAATCCTGGGGAGAACCCTGCACGCACACACGCATGCACACACACAGACACACACACACACTCCCGCAATGACGTTGATAGGCTATAGTTCATATTACATTGACGCACAACACATTACATTGAAGCCTTCATTCAGGCTATGAAGAACAGCGTAAGACATTGACTTCCACATACACACGCACTCACTCACTCACTCACTCACTCACACTCACACAAGACAAGGGACAACTCAGTCAGTCAGTTTATTAAGTTTAACTTTTAAGTAACTTAGTGACTGATGGTGCTGTCCTACCATGAATCAGACCCCTCATTCTTCTCCTCTCCTGTCTCCCCCGTCTCTTTCCTCTCTCCCCCCCCCTCCCCCACAGGAGCAGTTCTCAGAAGTTTTGGACGCCATGTTTGAGCTTGTTGTTCAGCCCCAGGAGCACGTCATCGACCAGGGAGACGACGGAGACAACTTCTACGTTATCGAGAGGTGTGTGTTTCTCTGTGTTTCTCTGTGTGTGTGGGTGGGGGGTGTGTGTTGTCTTTTTTAATTTTTTTTTATTATCCAAACAATTGAGTCATACACTATAAAGCATCATAACATATCTACATATAGGAGGTCTTCCAAGCCACCTTGTGCTTCATCTTGTATCTTTAATCACTTGTTCCAGTGTGTTTTGCGCCCCCTCGGTCTAGGACTCCATGCATCAGCTTATTCTATGGGACCTCAGGGGAGGCCGGTGGAGGTAGAACTCAGAGGACAGGCTCATTGTAATACATGGAAAGGAATGAGGAACATGTGTTTTGATACCATTCCCTATTCCGTTCCATGCATTACAATGAGCCGATCTTCCGATTTCTACCTCTGCCAGCCTCCACTGATGGACACATCCTTAACTTATTTCCTGATACTTTGTTAACTTATTTCCTGATACTTTCCTTTGTTACGCCAAAAAAAGAGTGTTTAGAAATAATGAAGAAAAGCCTGATCATGGAGTCTTCTACTCAAGGCTCCCTGTCTGTCGGAAACACTTTGTTTCGTGGTGTAATAATAAAGCACTTGGACACAGCAGGTTGTGTGTGTGTGGGAAATATTCTATCTATATAGATTGATATATTTGTATTCTAGGTAGATATATATAGATGTAGATGCATATAATAGATAGAATATTAGAAATACCGATCCTATCTATCCTTCATGCCATATTGTTATGGTTCACCTTAAACTGCCTGCTCGTCAGACTACGGCCTCGAGGCTTAATCTCTGCCGTAGGCGCTCGACGCACAAGCTACGTGCGTCATAAGTACGCTCAACCTGTTCCCTGGCCCCGCCGCCTGGCCTGCAAAGCCTCATGGGAAACACCTCGGGTCACCTATATGGTGTGGGGCGTCTCTCCCTCCCTCTCTCTCTCCCTCCCTCTCTCTCTCTCCTCTGTCTCTCTCTCTCTCTCTCTCCTCTGTCTCTCTCTCTCTCTCTCTCTCTCTCTCTCTCTCTCTCTCTCTCTCTCCTCTGTCTCTAACGTAAGTGATCATCATCACTAATCTGATCCCCTCAAACAAAGTTAATACTCCACCGTGCAGCAACAACACAGGCTTACACCAGCCAGGACGGCCAATCACATCCCCCATACAAAAAGGCCACGTAATCTGGCCCAACACACAGTTCATTCCCTTCTCTCTACCTCTCTCTCTCTTTGTCTACCTCTCTCTCTCTCTTAATCCCTGCAGGACGCTACACAGGGAAAAAACACAGACTGTCACAGACTGATGCTGATTTAAGATTAAATGTTTCTTTGGGAACTTGATCTTCTATCTGTCCTAATCTGGTTGTAGATTAGTCAGGTCTGGAGGGTACACAGAGCAGGGTGGTCTCCCAATATGGGATGGTTTTGTGTGTTCTAGTTTACCTAATCTCTCTGTGTCTCTCTCTCTGTTATTCTGTCTCTCTTTTTCTCTGCACTCATCCCCTCCCTTTCTTTCTCTCTTCCCCCTCCCTCTCTCTCTCCCCAGGGGAGTGTATGATATTGTGGTGAAGGACTGCTGTGTAGGCCAGTATGACAACAAGGGAAGCTTCGGAGAGCTTGCGCTGATGTACAACACCCCCCGCGCCGCCACCATCATAGCCACCACCGAAGGAGCTCTCTGGGGCCTGGTGAGACTCCCTCTCCCTCTGCTACAGTCACAGCTCCACCTGGTGGACACACTGGTCAAGAGCAGCAGCACAGACTATAGAATCACTTTATTGTCCGTCGTAGCTGGACAGCGGCCCGTGCTGTGTGATTGAATGTGCTTCAGTGTGTTTGTGTTTTTTAATGTAGGTGCTACAGGATTTCTGTTTTTAATTTCAGCCACTAGTTCTGAAATTGCCGCCTCACAAGACAAAATAAACGGGTTTAGGACTTAAAAATCCCAGAGATATTGTCAAGCAGGACAGATGTGTAACTCTGTGGTTGTGTGTGTGTGTGTGATGTGTAACTCTGTGGTTGTGTGTGTGTTGCCGGCTAGGACCGGGCCACGTTCCGGAGACTCATCGTGAAGAACAATGCTAAGAAGAGGAAGATGTACGAGGCCTTCATCGAATGTGTTCCCCTGTTGAAGTCTCTAGAGGTGAGGGAGGGAGGGAGGGAGAGGGGAGAAGGAGGGAGGGAGAGGGGGGAAGGAAGGAGGGAGGGAGGGAGAGGTGGAGAGGGATGGGGTGGGCAGTGAAATGGATCAGTTGATGTTTAATGTGAAATGCCTGTCTAATTTGTTATGAACTAATTTCGCTCTCTCATCCATAATCTCTCTTTCTCTCTCTCTTTTAGTTGTCTGAGAGGATGAAGATTGTTGACGTATTAGGAGGGAAGCAGTTCACAGACGGCGAGCGCATCATCCTGCAGGTATGTCTCTCTGTGTGCGTGTGGTCATCTCTGAAACACTTAATGATTTATTTTGCTTGATGTGAGGTCAGCTGTAGCTTGTAATGATGTTGAACCCTAACCTGTACTTGTGCTACCTTAAACGTCTCGTTAGGAACAGAGGAAAGCCCAGCCTGGTGCCTTCTTGCTTTTAATCGTGTGTGTGTGTGTGTGTGTGTGTGGTTTCCTCAGGGGGACAGTGCTGACTGCTTCTACATCGTGGAGTCTGGAGAAGTGAAGATCATGATGAAGAGCAAAGTAGGTCTTCCTCACTCTGCTCTCTCTCCTCTCGCCTCACATTTCCTGTTTGTTTGTAACATGTTATTTATTGTCAACTCTCTTCCCACTACTTTTGTCCTCTCTCTCCCTCTTTCCACAATCCTCCACGCTCTCCTTCTACCTCTCTTCTTCCCTTCTACCCCCCTCACCTCATTCTCTCCCCCCTCACCTCTTTCTCTCACTTCTCCCCCCCTCCCCTCACCTCTCTCTCACTCGCTCCCCCTCACCTCTCTCCCTCCCTCACCTCACCTCCCTCTGTCATCGTCGTCCCCCTCTCTTGTCCAGACAAAGAAGGACCAGCAGGACAATGCTGAGGTGGAGATCACGCGCTGCAGCAGGGGTCATTACTTTGGGGAGCTGGCCCTGGTCACCAACAAGCCCCGCGCTGCTTCAGCCTACGCCGTGGGGGAGGTCCGCTGCTTGGGTAAGAACCCCTAGAAGCTCCCCCCCCCGAAGCCCAAATACACCCCTAGTCCCTAGTCCCACTTTAAACAACCCCTCGCCCCCAGGCCCCTCTAGTATGTTTAACCCTGTATCCCAGTCAAGGGAGCCCATGTAGAAGTTAAACTCAAGCATAGATGGAAGGAATGTCAACCCTAAATGAATCCCCAGCATCCACCCACTTAACACTGGCTTAGACATGAGAACATCTAGGATGGCTGGAGGCCAAGAGAGGCTTGTGGAGGTAGAAATTGGGAGGATGGGCTCATTGTAATGCATGGAATGGAATGAGGAACACTATTAAACATGTGTGAGAGGGAGTGACTTAGGGTTTGGTTTGGGGATTAAAATAGGTTCCATCTGGATGAGTTCTATAGACAGGTCTCCTATGATCTGAATGGCACGGCTGCCTGTGTCTGTGAGTGTGTGTGTGTACTAGACATTGACGGTGTGTGTCTCTGTGTTTCAGTAATAGACATTCAGGCGTTTGAGCGTCTGCTGGGCTCCTGTAAGGAGATCATGAAGAGAAACATCGCGCACTACGAGGAACAGCTGGTGGCTCTGTTCGGCTCCAGTATGGACCTGAGAGACTGAAGAACTTCTCTGTGCCTTACACACACACACACAGACGTACACACACACACAGACGTACACACACATGCATACATAATGTGCACACACACAGACATACACACAGACATACACACACATGCTATCGTACATACACCCATGCACATTTAGATGCATGAACACATACATAGGCATTGAGAGACACCGACTTACCTAGTGTACTCACCCTGATACACACATTTCCTAGCTCAACACACTCCTTGATAAGCTCACTCATAGGTACACACACACACACACACTTTCACTCCTAACTCACACAGACTCTCAGTCGCTTGAGCTGCTTCAGCCTCGCAATGTCCCTGCTGCCATGACCCTGACACGGCCACAACAAAACAAGGACATAGAACGAACACACACACACACACACACACACACACACACTCACGTCGCAGACATGCAGGCTTGCCCTTTCTCTCTCACGCACAGATTCAGACACACACATACAAATGAATACAACCTCAGCCAAGGACACATCCACACACACACACACACACACACGCACACACACACGCACACACAGGCACTCACACTTGCAAAAACACCTGGTGAGAAAAAGAAGAAAGAAACATTTAAAAAGAGGAAAAATCTAAAAAATCTAAAATGCAACAAAAAAAAAAAAAATGAAAGAGAAAAGATTTAAAGAGAAGTTTTAGAAACATTTTATGAAGATAAAACAGAAGCTTTGATAAAATATTATTTAAATAAAAAGTGTTTCCTCTTTGGGGGTTGAGTCCTTTCTGAAAGCTCTCCTACTGTTGTAGTGCCGGTGTTTACCACAGAAAAACCCCACATTTCAGGGGTCGTTATTGTCATCATTAACTCCACACATGTTGTATTGATTAATGTATTATTATTATTATTATTATTATTATATTCATTATTTTGTTTTACTTTAACCAATTCAGATAAAGCACCATCTCAGACAATGTAAAACAAAAATATAGTGCTTATTTGTCCTTGATCATTCTGAATGAGTTGTCCTGGATAAAAAAATAAAGCAAACATTTTGTTAAAGTGCTGGGTGTCTGTTGTTTATTTCATATGTCAAGGGCGTTGGACTGAGTGTAGACTGTGGTGTGTGTGTGTGTGTGTGTGTAACTGTCTAATGAAAATGAATCCTTCATGTACATATTCCTTACTATTGAGTATGAGGCTTGCTTGACTGATATTCAAGGTCTGCAACTCTGTTTGAGAGAGACTCGGAATGAATAACAGAATTTATCAATGAAATCTGGAAATGGCCGTGTTTGTCAATGACTATAGGTTTTTGTATGGAGAGTGCTTGTTATGATACCTCCCGTACGCTGGATGGAAGAATAGCGAGTCTTGACTACACCGACAGACCACAGCGATATTGTACATTTTATCGGGCGGTAAATACTGATCGTGCGTCAGTGAGAGCGTCCGTGCGGTAACCTCCGTTTAGTCTAATTTGAGAAACTATAACTGATCCAGGAGCCGCCAGCCGTCTAGGGATCTCAAGGGATCGAGGTTTCATTGGGAGACGCGTGTAACCATGAAAATGTAGGTATCGCGAACGGAGAATTATGACGATGAACCAAAAATAGGCTCATATTCTTGTGATGTTAGATATGGATACTGCGAAATATGATGTTCAATGAATACGTGTTTCATTCCTATAAGGGATGGTCCTTGTGCGGCTGGTAGTTCGAAGTACAAGCACTGTAGGTTTTATACTTCTAAAGGCAAATACGTACAGTAGTTGAACACAGATACAATGTCTAACAATGGAGAATTCTGAACATACAGTAACGAAAAGCACCATAGATTTATGGCGCTAGTCAATACACAACAACGCGTATCAGGGCGCATTCTTATTCTGTCATCTGAATGCCGTTGTTGTCATACCGTATATGGTAGCAGGGACAGGTCCGAAGTTGTAGGCTACTGTAGCCTTTGAAATTGCATTCGGACATGAGTTGCTGAAGAACTTCTTTCCTCTGTTGAAACATCAGGGTCTGATTTGAGCATAGTTAAATAAATTTACGCTTGACTACTGTGGTAAAATATAGGGGTTATTTAAGAGGAACACAAAACATGTTCCTATGAAAAGAGGTTATTATGCAATGTATATGTCGACATAGATTATACAGAAGTGAACATTCACAATGCTCTGATGCACTGAATTAGGTGGCTCTGCTCAATCAAAACCTGTAGCCGGATGTCATGGATAAGTGAAGTTATTTTTACCTTTATTTTGGCAGGGAGTCCCATTGAGACCAATGTCTATTTTACAAGGGAGCCCTGCATACACATAATTTACAATAATACATCATACAAAATTGCAACATTATAAACAACATTAGTTTCAAAGTAAACATAAACAGTACATCAGTACCTAATACATCTTATACACATGTATTAGACGTGACTCAATGTGTTATGAATATAGAACACAACATCACATATAATCTGACATGAACACATTAACCCAATTTTTTGACAGTCATTCTCCTATGTGTGTCCCTACATATCTGGAGTGCCATACTAACACTTGTGAGTGATGCGTTGTGGTGTCTTATCTCATGCCTATCTGTCAGCGACATGTTTCCTGTGTGTAGGGAACCTTATTTGCATGTTGAGTAACTGTTAGTTTAGTGCCAGCCTCTCTCCACTCTGCATGACTTGTCTCTTGTCTTCTGTTGGTACCGTCCGGGTAAGTTTATGGGTTTCAAGTTTATTTTATTTGAAAGTACATCATCACCAGTGTCTTAACACACTATACATTATATAAAAACAAAACATATTAACAATGTGGGTCATGTTGTGTCTCTTGACAGGACTTGTAATTGCAGTAGTTACTTCTGAGGTTAGATACATAATCTATGAAAAGGAACAAACTCGAGCGCACACTGGCTTTCTGGCTACTTCACGATGAAAGATAGCAACGTTTCGGTCCACAGAGAAGCAGTCAACCACCCTGATGAAGGTCTGTTGACTGAAACGTTGGTATCTTCCTACATCAATGTGAAGTAGCAAGAGAGCCAGTGTGCTAAAGTTTTTCCCTCTTCTCAGTTCATGAATACACTCTAAATAGCACTTGGAACAAACCTAAGGAATTCAAACTTTTCTCAAACAATAAATACATCATTTATAAAGTAAAGGAATGATAGCTTTTCCAACTGCTGTCTGTTACCATGTTACCAGGTGTTTTGTTATGTCTCAGATGATGATGATGATAAGACGAACATTTTTGTCAAAGACTTGTATGTAGTATGTTTAGTTCATAAGTTCACTTTGGGAGTGTGCTTACAGTGACCCAGAATGGTCAAGGAGTTTCTCAGTAATCAAGTAGGTCTGTTATATTGTTATGTTACTGTAACTGCAAGACTTACTGTCTGAAGTGAGCAAGTTAGCGACCACCACAGGTCAATGATGTTTCTGAAATAATTATCAAGTCCGCTTCTGTCAGGCACTCTTTCAGGTTGGAAATATTGAAGAAAATTTAGAGAACAATTTATTTTATTTGATCTGCTCTCCTGTGGGAACGTTGTGTTCCACATATATTCTGAGAACAAGTGGGTGGAGACGGTGTGATGTGATCCTCCTTCTTCGTCTTTGTAAAAAGATGTGATGAAGAAACTGTGTGTAGAAATGTACAGTGTGTGCTACTTCCCCATTTCTGCTTGAGAGAGGGAGAGAGAGAGAGAGAGAGGGAGAGAGAGAGGGAGAGATGGTCACACACACACAGAGGTGTTGCATACTAACACTAACACTCAGGCGTATGGCAGGGGAGGCTGGTGGAGGTAGACATCGAAGGACTGAGGAATGGTATCAAACACGTGTGTAATGCATGGAAAGGAATGAGGAATGGTATCAAACCATTCCTCATTCCGTTCCATGCATTACGATGAGCCCGTCCTCCGATGTCTACCTCCACCAGCCTCCCCT
The DNA here is from genome assembly GCF_951799395.1 of Argentina silus. Taxonomy (NCBI): domain Eukaryota; kingdom Metazoa; phylum Chordata; class Actinopteri; order Argentiniformes; family Argentinidae; genus Argentina; species Argentina silus. The sequence continues at coordinate 13,808,880 of NC_139662.1, forward strand.
GGTCCCTCTGTAGGTGATGTTTAAGCCTCTGAGCTCTGGCACCAGAGGGAGTGACCTGGCAAGCCCAGACTGTACCAGAGCTCTGTAGACTTAAGGACGCGTGGCCCTGCTTTTAATAGCTACTGTGAAATGGAGATGGTGATGTTTCAGGACATATTTTCTGACATGGCTTCTGTTGAAGTGTTTACAGCTTGAGCTCTATCCAGAGGCTGCAAGCATGAAAAAAACACTTCACGTCTCACTAAGGCATGTGAGAAACGGCCCTCATATTTTGAGTGTGTGTGTGTAGTATTGTTTTGACCTGTTTTGTTGATTTCACATGACATGTTTGGTTGTACCCTATTTGACAGTATAAAATCTACTTGGTACAATGTAATGACATAGTAAGAAGGTCATGGGGGGGAGGGAGGGATGGGGGAGGAGGAGGAGGGAGAGAGACATGGTGGAGGGAGGGAGTCAGTGATATTATAACTCTCTACTTTTATCCTTGCTGATGTGGGGTTTGTACTACATCACTGGAGAGCTCAATGTTTGTTATTAATATTACCGTGCATGACAGGACAGTCTGAGACCTACTGACATGACTCTGTGTGTTTGGATCCATTTTTACTAGCAAATAGGTTTATTTTTATCTTCTACTATCCAGACTAGCTTAATGAAGTAAGAATGAAGGAATGTACTGTAATGGGCGGTTGCGTTCTAAAAGGTATACTGGTAAAGATATTGGAACATGTATTTCCCATAGATGTATTTGTCTATGATGCTGTGTGTGAGACACTGACACAGGAAGGAGAAACACGTGTCTTTAGTGGTTCCCACAGTGCAGTCTGCTACTGATGGTGCAACCAAAGTATGCATGAAGAAGCGGACCTCTCTGTGTTCTGACCCTGGCTGTCCCATGTCCTGTCTCTCCTGGTTGGGGGGGGGGGGGGGGTCACAGGTGTGAGGAGGGGGTGCGGGTTGTCCCCCTGCACCAGCGGCCGGACCTGCTGGAGCCCTGCGCCGACCTGGTCAACACGGAGTGGCAGCGGAGCCGTGGAGCCCGCCTCCACGCCCTGGCCAAGTCCTGCCACGAGTTCCCCGTGTGTCTGGTCCTCCTCCAGGGGTCAACGGTCTTCAGCGGAGGCCAGGAGGAGAAGGAGAGGCTGGTGGGCCACGCCCGTCTGTCCCGCGTGGTGGGCCGTGGCGCCAGCCTCTTCGTGGAGTCGGTGGTGGTGTCGCAGGCGGAGCGGGGAAGGGGCTACGGCCGGTTGCTGATGGAGGGGACGGAGCGCTACGCTAAAGGACGGGGGTTCAAGCGTCTGTGTCTGACCACGCACGACAAGCAGCACTTCTACGCCCACCTGGGGTATGTGCTGTCCTCTCCGGTGCAGAATGCTGGGGCCATGACCTCCTTCATGCCCATGGAGGTGCTGGAGAGGTTCTCACGGCTGCCAGAGACACTCTCACAGGCGGAGGGACGGGGAGACGATGGAGGACTGACGCCCAGCACTGTCCCAGCACCCCCCCCTTCTAGTCTGCCTCCTCCCCCTCCTCTTCCTCTTCCACCTCCCCTCCCTCCTTCTATACCCCCACCTCCACCTCCACCTCTACCTCCTCCCTCTGGTCTACCTACTCCTCCCCCTCACTCTATCCCTCCTCCTCCTCCTCCCCCTCACTCTATCCCTCCTCCTCCTCCTCCCCCTCACTCTATCCCTCCTCCTCCTCCTCCCCCTCCCCCTCACTCTATCCCTCCTCCTCCTCCCCCCCCTCCCCAGTCTGCCAACCGGCTGGTCGTTCAGACCCTTCTAGAGACCCCCTACAGAGACGCTAAAGGAGTTCCTGTCTACTGGATGCACAAGGAGATCTGAGTCAGTCTCACACACACACACACAGTACACACACACACACACACACACACACACAGTACACACAGTCCATGAGTTGAAGGATGCTGCATTAGGTTTTTTATGTGTCACAGCCAAAGCGCTGTGGAGGAGGAAATAGACAGGAGATAGACACACAAGGACTGAGAGGACAATTTGTCTGTCTGTCTGTCTCTCTGATGGACTGTGTTCTCTCTGAGACTTGAGAGAGAGACTTCTGGTCTCCGCTGAGGCGATACTTGAATCAAACTGAACCTTATGTGCTTGAATGATGCCTGAAGTGCCAACATAGTTCTCTTTTCTTATGCTGATGAAGAAAAGGTGAATTGAACGGTTATGTTTACATGATCAAACTGTTGAAATATCAGTGGAGCGTCACATCTGTGTGACTCATATGTCAATCATTTTGGTGTTGAAATAAAGAACTAAACCATAAAGTGTCTTGTATTGTGATTGTCATGTTTTTCCAGCTACTAAAACATTAGTTTTGATACAACTCAGTCTATTCTGATCAAGTGCTCTTATATTAACAGAAAAATGAATTAGATAAATATGTTTTGGCTATACTATTATTATATTATCTGTATAGTGTGTGTGTGTGTGTGTGTGCGTGTGTGCGTCCATGCGTGTGTGTATATACTGTGTGTCCTTGTGCGCTTGTGCATGTGTGTGTGTATACTTGATTGTATTTGTCTCTTTGTCATCTTTAGGAAGGACCAGCCATGCTGCTGTGTGGCCTCCCTCTCCTCCCCCTCCTCCTCCTGCTCCTCACGGCCACTCCACAGTGGGGTGCCGTGGCTCTGGCCCGGCCCTCTGACCATAGAGGCTCTGTGTCGGCCCCAGGGCCGGTGGTCCAGGGCAGACCCTTCACCGTGGTCTGGAACATGCCCACGTCTCGCTGCCAGAAACGTCACAACGTCACCATCGACCTGGGCGCCTTCGACATCGTGGAGAACCACCGGCAGAGCTTCCAAGGCCAGAACATGAGCATCTTCTACCGGGACCGTCTGGGCCTGTACCCCTACATCTCTGGGGAGGACGGGACCCTGGTCAATGGAGGGTTCCCCCAGCAGGGAGATCTGGAGGCCCACCTCTCCCTGGCCCAGACCCAGATATCGGCCCTGCTCCGGCCCAGCTTCTCCGGCCTGGCCGTCATCGACTGGGAGGAGTGGCGCCCCCTATGGGTGAGAGACTTTGGCATGAAGACAGAGTACCGCCGCCTGTCCAAGTCCCTGGTGAGGAGGAGACACCCGAAGCTGCCCAAGGAGGAGCTGGTGTCCCTGGCCAGGAGGGAGTTTGAAAAGGCTGCCAGGGGGTTCATGGAGGAGACCCTCCGGTTGGGCGTGGGTCTGCATCCGGCAGGCCTCTGGGGCTTCTACGGGTTCCCTGCCTGCTTCAACAACCGCAGGGAGGAACACAGCGGCGGCGGTAGCGTTGATGCTAGTGTTAGCGGTAGCAGTAGTGGTGGCATTAGCGGTAGCGGTGGCTACAGAGGGCGCTGCCACCCCAGGACCAGCGAGTGGAACGACCGGCTAGCCTGGCTATGGCGCCAGTCTACCGCCCTCTACCCCAGCATCTACCTGCCCAAGAGGCTGGCAGGGTCCCCAGACGCGGGCACCATGGTCAGACACCGGCTCCTGGAGGCTCTGAGGGTGGCATCCCACTTCCCCTCAGCCACCCATGCGACCCCGGTGATGCCTTACGCAAGGCTGGCCTTTGCCCACACCCTTCACTTCCTCACTAAGGTAGGTATAGCTGCAGGGGATATATATATATATATATATAAGATATTCTGTCCTTGCATTAGACTGAATCCTCTCACCTCAAGGGTTAAGTGTGTGTGTGTGTATGTGTGTGCGTGTGTTTGTGTGTGTGTATGTCTACTACTTTGTGTCTACTTAAAATAGTATAGTACTTGTCTTAAACTGATCCTTGTTGTGGTGTGTGTGTGTGTGTGTATGCGTGTGTCCTTGTGTGTGTGTGTGTGTGTGTGTGTGTCAACAGACGGACCTGGAGCACACCCTGGGAGAGAGTGCAGCATTGGGGGCCTCAGGGGTGGTGCTGTGGGGAGAACTGAAGTTTGCCAGGTCAAAGGTAAGACCCTGGAAACATCTGTGGAAGTCCACTGTATACAGTTCTGATTATTGTTTACCCTTTGTATCTGTACGCTGTTTAGCGTTGCTTAATTTGTGTGTGTGTGTGTGTGTGTGTGTGTGTGTGTGTGTGTGTGTGTGTATCTGTATCTCCTTAGCATCAGTGTGAGATCCTGAGGGACTACGTCGACTCTGTGCTGGGTGATTACGTCAGGACACTGAAGAGTGGGCTGCAACGCTGCAGCCAGGAGCGTTGCCAAAGCAACGGCCGTTGTGCCAGGCGGGACCCCCACTCCGACCACCTGATCCCCCTCTTCCTCTCAGACCCTCACCATGCCCATAACCCCAACCACAACCACTACCACAACCACAACCCCAACTCCCTCCCAGACCCCTCTCATGATGACCACCAATCACCAATCACCAATCTTCACACCAACTTCCTGTGTCAGTGTTATCAGGGTTGGACAGGAGAACAGTGTCAGACAGCCACCACTGAAACCATAGCCTCAGACAGCCCCCACTGAAACCATAGCCTCAGACAGCCCCCACTGAAACCATAGCCTCAGACAGCCCCCACTGAAACCATAGCCTCAGACAGCCCCCACTGAAACCATAGCCTCAGACAGTCACCATTTTTTCTCTGTTCATTCATTCTAAGTCTTGTTAAAGTGAAACACAGTGACATTTCATCAGACTAACCTTAGCTTGCCCTGCATATTACGTTTCCGCTTTTAAAGTTTAAACTGTGGCTGTCAAACAAGAATTTCTCAAGCATTGAGAATTTTATCACAGTACAGAAATATGTGAAATATGTAAGAAACAAGCTGTAGCACTGATGAGTTTACAGATTTACAACGTCAACACTTAGCGGACACTCAGACCACATGATCATTCCAACCATCTCTGAGTCACATCTCTTTATGATTGTCTGACTGAATATATTCATTGTCAGTTACAGAATATGGTCTAGTGTGACATCAATACAGATAAACATACTCAATACCCTGGACGCTGTCTGTGTCCGTCTCATTCTGTTTCATATTCATCCAGCCAAATGAAACACAGCATAAACATACAGTGTATAATCAAACATTTTTTGTGAGATCCAACAGCCTGTTCCAACAGCAAGTGTTTGATCATGTATGCAGCAGGATTTAAGGCAGGGGAGGCTGGTGGAGGTAGAAATCGAAGGACGGGCTCATTGCAATGCATGGAATGGAATCAAACACGCGTACCATTCCTCATTCCATTCCCTGCATTATAATGAGGCTGTCCTCCCAGAAAAGAGACATGGATTTAATAGCATAGGATTGGCCTAAGAGTCCATGCTTGCACCAATCCGCTGCTATTAAATCCATAAGAGGAAGTCGACAAGTGTAATGTACACTTCAGAGAAACAGGGTGGAGAAGTGGGACCTAGACAGAGACCCACGCTGCCCCTCAGTGGCTGTCGTTTCTCTGGGCTGTGAGGTTGTAGCGCAGGGCCTGAAGCTCCTGGATGAGCTGGGAGATCTCCATGGCAGCAGCTTGCCTCTCCCTCACCGCCTCAGTCAAGGAGCGCAGAGCGCCGCCCTGCTGCACTGGAGGAGGAACACACAAACACATTGTCATTCACACAAACACAGCAACACATTCCCTGAATCCCATATCAAACCCTAGCCCCTAGCCCCTAGCCCCTAGCCCCAGGCCTGAACCCCTAGCCTGGAGCCCCTAGCACCTAGGCCAGAGCCCCTTTCCCCTAGCCCCTAGGCCAGAGCCCCTTTCCCCTAGCCCCAGGCCCGAGCCCTTATGCATTTGTGTAGACCTGAGAGGATCCGATAGGTGAAAAAAATGTAGAAGAATTTTCACCAAGCCAATGGGACGCCAAGATGAAGCTAATGTCATATTGTTTTAACCTATCCAGTCCTCAGATCTACTAGGGGTGTCTCAGGTCTAGGGGCTGATTTGGGATTCAGTCAGGGGAGGCTGGTGGAGGAAGAAATCGGAGGACGGGCTCATTTTAATGGAACGAAATGAGGAATAGTATCAAACACACATGCATTCCGTTCCATGCATTACAATGAGCCCGTCCTCTGATTTCTACCTCCACCAGCCTCCCCTGGATTCAGTGATTCACTATACTGTTGCATAAAGGTAGCATTTCAAAGAAGAAGAATGTTGATTTCAGTACGCCTTATGAAAATATAAAAAAAAACAGAGTGAATATTCTTCTCACCTAAGAAGTAGAAGATCAGAAACAGTGTTAGCAGCATCAGGGAGACCACAGCACAGCCCACCGAGTAATGGAGCGATGTGGGCGGGAGCATATCCTGGAGGCAGCCCCGCCAGCGCCTTCTCATTGGATGACCTGTCTGACAGACAACTGGTACGCCCCGCTGATGGAGGTTCCCATTGGTGGAGGGAGGATGAGGGAGAGGGGGCCGTCGGCTGCCTAGAGAGAGAAACACACAGAAGGGGTTCTAGTGGCAAGCAGGTAGCCCGTATCAATAAGCATGTTAATGACAGCTGGCACACGTGTGAGTGTGTGTGTGTGTGTGTGTGTGTGTGTGTGTGTGTGTGTGTGTGTGTGTGTGTGTGTTTGTGTGTGTGTGAGACAGTAACAGCAGACACACACACACGCACACCTCTGGTACCTTTGTGGTGGTTCTGGTCTGGGTGGATGCGGTGCAGGTCATTGATGGACTCCACGGAATGTAGCTCGATCTCAGTGAGTTCCTGATCACTGATGCGGACGAATACTGGGGTGGTGGGGGATGGAGGGGGCTTCGTCATGACTCCTGGAGGCAGGGAGGGTGGGAAGGAGAAATAATGGGACAAAGGAGAGAGAGAGAGAGAGAGAGAGAGAGAGAGAGAGACAGACAGACAGACAGAGAGAGTAAGAGAGAGAGAGAGAGAAATATGGACAGAAAGAGAAAGAGAGAGAGAGCCTGTGTTCTTGCTGCACGGTGGAGTATTAGCTTTGTTTGAGGGGATCAGATTAGTGATGATGATCACTTACGTTAGAGACAGAGGAGAGAGAGGAGAGAGAGAGAGAGAGAGAGAGAGAGAGAGAGAGAAAACAGCGAGAGCGAGAACAGAGAGAGTGAGAGAGAGAGAGAGAGTGAGAAATATAGACAGAAAGAGAAAGAGAGAGAGAAAGGCCTGAAAGGTGAAAGGCCTGTTATGAATGTCTACATTTTTGGCTGATTGTCAAACTGAAACTGTTATCAAGAATTTGGACCCAGGAATTTGGACACAGGGCCAGAGAGAGGAGAGTTGATTAAGCCCAGGCCCTGTGTCTGGCAGCTATTGTTTCCACGAGAACCGCCAACATGAGCAGATATATGTCAGACAGGCAGCCTGGATCTGAACTCAGAAAGGTTGTGCTACATATACAATGTCATAATTCCGCACATGAACTTAGTCAGTTAAACTTAACTGCTAGCTACAAACTTAGCTTCTAGCTACAAGCTTTAGTTTCTACCCACTGGTCTTACCTTCTGTTAACATGAAACAGAGGAGAAGCGTGTCTTTGTGAGTCTCTGTGTGTCTCTGTGTGTCTCCTCAGACACAGAAGTCTTCAGACAAACCCGGCTGCTCCCAAAGCTTGTCAACAAACACTGGAAAGCGTCAATAACAGATCATACACATCTGATCAAGACACACAAACAAAAGTATTCCCAAAAGTATTCCCAAAAGTAGTTTGAGCCTGTAATAATTCCTCTGAATGGTCCAGCGTCCATAGAGAGTATTATTCCCTGTAGTCCCGTTTGAAAACAGCTCCTGTCCAGCCTTAGAGTTGTCTGTGTTTCTTGGAGCCCCAGAGCACTGTCCTACTCCTAACCCTACCCTGGACAGCCCCTACCCTAAAATAGCAGCTGGAATGGGGGGACGGGGGCGGGACGGACGGACGGACGGACGGATATAAATAGCCGCAGGGCCAAAGGATGATACAATTAGTCTAGAGAGGGCAGAGCAGATACACTAAGCAACAGACCACCACAGGGACAAGTGAAAGTTGACCAAATATTTTAGTATTTTTTTCCTAATGGAAACAGTTGTAATATCATCTTTGACTATAGAACTAAACATATACTTTCACAACAATGTAAGGAAAACAATTTAAATAGGCCTACAGTGTGAGATACAGCAGAGGAAGCGAAATTAGTTGTGGAAAGAAAGGTAATGACTTCACACTATTTCATGTAATAAACTTCAGCTATTTTCTGTACACATTTCCTGCGTCATTACATCACTGTCATTATTGTAGAATCATGTAGGTTAACATAGAGAAAATGTGACAAACTGACATTTACATAGAGGTGGCATCACTTCAGACAGGCCGTACACAGGCCCTACATATAGTCATTGGGTACATCACACCTACACTTGGGTCTCTCTTACTTATCCTCCTAATTCACTACATTTCCCAAAATCCCTCGCTCTTGCCACTGTCGCTGTTTTGCAGAGAAAGCACAATTCCCAAGAGCGGAGTCCAAAGAGTTGGCAACAACGAGGTGTGACTGTAACGTGAGTGTTTGGGGTTTGTTCGGAAAGGAAAAACAAGATGTGGACTCGGATGCTGTCTTGCAGGCGGTTCGGATTCGGTTCCCGAGTACCGAGGGAGTGCTTGCGGAGCGCTGGACTCGGATCAACGGGGAGGCAGGAGAGGCATGCTTCAACTTCAGAGGTACGGTCGGTTTCATCAACCTGCGCAAACTTCTGCAGCAGCTTACTAGTAAAGCCATCCAAAACTTGACGATTATCAAGGATTTGCACAAGCAGGAGGCCTGGCTTTTGTTGGGAATAGAGACATTCAAAATAATAATTCAGATCTCTTTTTATTTATTGGATCAAATTATGCCATTTTTACAGTCAAACCCAAACTTGTCTCTAAAGGTAATATACATTTCTGCGAAAGTGAGATGCAAAAATTGTCATTTTATTTTCAGTTATTTGTGTCACACTCGCTCATGCATCGCAAATGTACATCTGTCCCATCCGACTGCCCGCCAGCCTTCACAGATCCCCCTCGCTTCACTGGCCGCTGCAGATGATGACTTTATTAAAAGCACGGGAGAAGCTTCTGTCAGGGGGTTAGTTAGCCAGGCCTCAGTTCCGTTAGTTATCTCTTGTAGAATCCCACTGAATCAACACACACACACACACACACACACACACACACACACACACACACACACACACACACACACACACACACACACACACACAGTAGTAGTAGTAGTAGGAATAAGAGTCCCATTCATTCATACACTGGCCTATACACAGTAGGCCTAAAGTGTATGTTTTGATTTAGATGTCAAATGTTGACAATGAAATATTTTGCTCCCAAGGCTACAGTATCCCACTAGAAAGTCACACCAGGTCATTCTCATGTCTTAACACTTATGTCGGACGTCAGTGAATGGTCAGGGGAGGCTGGTGGAGGTAGAAATCGAAGGACAGTTCATTGTAATGCATGGAATGGAATGAGGAATGGTATCAAATGCATGTTTGATGCTGTTCCTCATTTCATTCCATGCATTACAATGAGCCCATCCTCCGATTTCTACTTCCAGCAACCTCCCCTGTGTCTGTACATAGTTCTCCTCTCAGGCGTTAGAGATTGGAGGTGCAGTTCAGACTTCAGCGATGACTTTGGACTTGTTTCGCCACAGCTCTGTATAAAGCAGACAAGCCCCCAGATCGGCCCCCAGAGTGCACTGCTCTCTGATAAGCTCCAGCAGCGGCTGGTTTGAGGGTCAAAGATCACGGTAGCCTGGGTGATTCTATCAGCTGCTTCATTAGTCTTATCTGTGGCTATTATTAGCCTAATATGAAAGGTGGTGATAAGGTTGGTCTTTGCGGAATTTCCGGCCTCCTGACAGCTATCTAAGACTCTGAGCTAGAACATCTAACACACAACCATGAATGAATTACAAATGGGATAGAATAGAATAAAAAATAATTTAATTTTTTCTGGAGGTCACTTCAGGTTTTGTTAAAAAACAAACAAAAAAAACAAGAAAATCCACACCATAGTTTGGTGAGGTGCAGGCTGGCGGTTAAAAGTCAGTGATGCTAATTATTTATTGGACCGACTTTTTGGTTGACCCTGTAACACTGTTACTAACCCTGAAGAAGGCAGCTTCTTAACTTCAGGTTTAGTAACAGTGTTTTCTATCAGTCTAATAATCTATACAATGTTTTTTGACGATGTTTTGTGCCAGGCGGCTCAGAGGAAGACGGTACTGTTTGACTTCCACCGGCAGCAGGGGGGGAAGATGGTGGAGTTTGCGGGCTGGAGCATGCCAGTCCAGTACAAGGACAGCCACATCGTCTCTCACATGCACACGCGCCAACACTGCTCCATCTTTGACGTCAGCCACATGCTTCAGGTGAGAGGGAGAAGGGGCAGGTGTTCATGGGAAATAGAGTTTTTCTCTGTGCAGGTTAGGTTTGCATAGGTAGGGTCATGTTACAGGAGTTTTTGTTTTGTTTTCATGGGAAGAATCAGACTCTGTACTGCAACAGTCACAGTTAGTTGTAATCAGAAACCATGGTAATAATAATGGAGCAGTAGGCATGCTACCACTGTGTCTTATGGTGCATTCATGACCAACTCGGAAGTTCGGAGTATTCAAGTGATTTGTTGTAGAAAACTCCAAACAACATGAACGCCCACAGGTGATGGCTAGTTATATACATTTACAACTACAAAACGAATTTCATGCACAAAAACAAACTGCAGCTTCGAAAAACTTTATTGTTATATTTCCACTTCACTTAGCGTAAACTTCTGAAAATCCTGCCATGCTTGTGGTTGCTTTCTAGTTGCCATGACGTCAGAGAACTACAAAGGATGATCAGAGTTTCCCACTTAATTACGAATTGGGGGGGGCTGTTCAAATGGATTTTTCCCACTCTAAGCTTGAATTTCTGAGTTTTCGACTTGTCTTGAATGACCCATCACCCCATCAGTACTCAGACTGGCTTCCCTCCCCTAATCTCATCTAGCTGAAGGTACAGTTGTATTCGCTGTCCCTGTGGCATCTAATGTGTTTCTGCTCCAGAGCAAAGTCCATGGGAAGGACAGAGTGAAGTACATTGAGTCTCTGATCGTTGGGGACGTTGCAGAGCTGAAGGACAACCAGGTGAGAAAGAAACCCTCTCTACAACATGCACATAGAGAAGGGATCAGATACACACACACACACACACACACACACACACACACACACACACGCACAAACGTTTCTCCTCCTCCAAATTAATTTCCCCCTCTCCCTCCTCTCTCTCTCCCCAGGGCAGCCTCTCCCTCTTCACCAATGAGAAGGGAGGGATTCTGGATGACCTCATTGTCACCAAGACAGACCAGGGCTACCTCTACATAGTGTCCAACGCTGGCTGTGCCGACAAGGACTCTGCCAACATGAAGGTTAGTAGAGCAGTGGTCAGACAGGCAGTTGCAATTCATTCAGTTACCACCAGGGAGCGTGTGTGTGCTTGCCTGTGAGTCCAAGTTGATGGATTTGTAGAACAGACTGTGATGGCTCATGCTTGTGTGTGTATTTCCTGTCACAGAGTAGACAATTAAACCCTACTGGTCATGGAGTGTGTGGATGTGTGTGTGTGTGTGTGTGTGTGTGTGTGGTGTGTGGTGTGTGATCTGTATCTGATCCCTTCTCTATGTGCGTGTTGTAGGCCAAACTAGCAGAGTTCAAGGCTGCTGGTCATGATGTGGATCTGGAGTTTCTGGAGGAATCTTTGATTGCTCTTCAAGGTGAGCTCTCCACTGGCAACAAAGACCGCATAATAGATCTAATAGCAAAGAAAACCTTGTGACTTTTTTTTTTACAAGAATGATCATGCACATCAAACACGTGTGATACCATTTGTCATTCCATTCCATGTGTATGACCTCTCCACCCCCCACCCCCCCACCCCCCATCCCCCAGGCCCGTCCATGGCTCGGGTGCTCCAGCCGGGGCTGACAGACGACTTGAGCAAGCTGACCTTCATGACCAGTACGCTGGCCACGTTGTTTGGCATCCAGGGCTGCAGGATCACACGCTGTGGATACACTGGAGAGGACGGGGTGGAGGTGGGTCTTAGTGGGGGTCTCTCACTTAAATCTAGCCCCTACACACTAAGCCCCCCTACATTCTAGGCAATAAGACCAGAATGTAGTACAGGTGGGGGGTACAGGTGGGTCTTAGTGGAGGTGCTATGTACCTCACTCTTCAAACTGTCTTACCCTGAAACCCCTTACTGCCATAGGGCCCCTTACTGCCTTAGGGCCCCAGGCCCTTCACGCTAAGCACTTAGACCAGTGTGTGGTTTCTTTCCTGTCCTCCTCCTCCTCCTCCTCCTCCTCCTCAGATCTCAGTGCCCAAGGGAGGTGTGGTCGCCCTGACGGAACGTCTGTTGGCCAATAGCGAGGTCAAGCTGGCCGGGCTGGGCGCACGTGACAGTCTGAGGCTGGAGGCGGGGCTATGTCTCTATGGCAATGACATTGATGAGACCACCACCCCTGTGGAGGCCAGTCTGGTGTGGACCATAGGTGACTGACTCTATTCTATTCTATTCTATTTGACTGTAGGTGGCTCAAGTGGAACTCAGGTGAATCCTACAATTGTTATTGTATTGTATTCTATTGTATTCGCCAGAATATTGTGTGTGTACTGATTAGAGCTTGTTCATGTTTGTGTTGTGTGTGTTTATTCGTGTTCGATGTGATTGTGTGCGTGTGTGTTGTTTGTGTTTAATCATGTGGTTGTGTGATTGCGTCACACAGGCAAGCGGCGGCGTCAGACGATGGACTTCCCCGGTGCTGAGATTATTGTCCCTCAGATCAAAGCCAAGACCCAGAGGAAACGTGTGGGCCTGGTGTCCACCGGACCCCCCGTCAGACCGCACACCCCCATCCTCAGCGCCGATGGCAAGGTCATAGGTCAGAGAAGCTCCTATAGTGAATACAAGTACAAGATACTAAACTACAGTAACAAATATGTTACTGAAGAATCAAAGGGCTAATTAATCTGGACCCTGGTTAAGCTTGGGCTAAAGATCATGTTCAATGGAGAATATTCACTGTAGATCACAAATGAATTTTCTCTCTGCTCTCTTTTTTAATTTCTGGGTTTCTTTCAGGTGAGGTCACCAGTGGTTGCCCTTCCCCCTGCCTGAAACAGAACATTGCCATGGGATACGTGGATGCGGCGTACAGCAAGAACGGAACGGCCATACAGGTAGAGGTGAGGAAGAAGGCGGTGAAGGCGGTCGTCAGCAAGATGCCCTTTGTACCGACCAACTACTACTCTGGCAAGTAGGCCTGTCCGTCAGTGGACGCCTGGCCTATGACATCAGACTGCTAGCGGACAGTCACCTGACCAGAAAGACAAGACTGTCTCTCTACTGCTCTTTGACTACAAGAGATCAGTCTACCAGGTGCTGCCCCCCTGTGTTCAATTTGAGCAATGATACTCAAACCTGAAGGACTGCAAGTCCACTAGTAATGGAAAGTGTGTGTGTGTGTGTGTGTGTGTGTGTGTGTGTGTGTGTGTGTGTGTGTGTGTGTGTGTGTGTGTGTGTGTGTGTGTGTGTGTGTGTGTGTGTGTGTGTGTCATCGCCATACCCCTCAACTATACAAATATATTCACTCTGTCTAAGATTAGGGTTTACACTGCTGTTATTCAAGGCTTGTTGTGATTGGTCCACCATGGGTGTGTGAATGAGACATATGGTTTGAAGGACATGATACAGACACAGATATCAGTTTTACTGACACGGCAAAGGCTTCACTTGCTCTATAACGCATGCTCTGTAAACTCAAGGGACACACACCTCACATGTACTACAAGACTAGTGTGCATATCCTTTTTTTATATTCTAACATTATGAGATGTTGAATCGGAACTTGAAATGTGCAGGTTTATTGACACAGTGACATAGATGTTGTTTACTAAATGACTACATTTCGATGTCAAAGTGATATATCAGCAGGACCAAATAACTTTGCAGATGATTCCAAATAATCCCTGTGATCTCTTAAATATTAATTTGATTAATCTTGGACCACTACCCTAGTTATAACATCACTGGATTATTATTTTGTGTTATTATTACAGAAATGCTAAACAGTATTATGTGTACATTTTTCAGTTTTAGTCATTCAGCAGACACTCTTATCCAACTTCAATTAGGCTGAATAATTGAAATAACTTTTTGCACTTTGCTTACTTTTTTTACTTTTGATTTACTTGTAACTAATTTAGGTGTTTATTGAGCTGTACTACTGAAATATTGTCCTGAAATAATGTTTACTAAACAGCTTCCAGACTGTCTGTTCATTTATCTGTGAATTAATGCCTTAATTTATATAGGTAATTTTACTATGCAGGGCTTTTAATAGAATAGCTGTTTCTCATGTTATATGGTGTCAGGTTGTAATTCACAATTTATTACACTTCCCCTTCTAGTTATCTACATTCTCTGCCAAACTCTACAAACTGTTGTGGTTGATTAATGTGTTGTGTCCCACTAACACTTGAGACTGTCTTACTTGATTGAAAAAGATTTTCCTTATCATGTGTTTCTTTGATGTGTGTGTGTGTGGGGGGGGGGGGGGGGAACGACACACTGTGGAATCACTATGGTCCCGAATCGTCAATGCCTCAATTCATACGTAAGAGACCACCACAACCTCAAAAGACATTTATATAACTGTTTTAAAACGTTATAATTCCCACATAACAGGGGGAAGTCCTCAGATATCCCCAGACTTCAGACAAACCCAAACAAGTTTTTGACAGCTGATTTATTTGGGTATTATGGGAGTTGTATTTCAATCGAATATGATATCACATGTCTGGGAGTTGGGTGGAATTCATCAAATGAATACAGTTCCCATACGCCCCTACTCTGTATACCAAGAGGTGGAGCCTGCCCGGTCTCACATCGGTTACCGAGGAGAAGATGGTGGAATTTGCAACAGCAACGTGCTCGATACTCCGTCCCAATCACTTTGAAAAATATATATCCTCTCAACCTGGCATTAGATATCGGTTACCCGGAGACAATCATAGATAATAGATTCTCAAACGTTGAAGAAACTGACGTTCTTCGACCCGAACAACAACCTAACTCCACGACAGAAGAGGAGGTGAAACGTGGTGGTGCTTCTGAAAACACGAAGTGGGGGGTTGAGTTTTGGAAATTTTGTGTCATCGCGCAAATCAAGATTTTGGACACATTCGTGCAGCGTTGTTGTGTTCCAACGACTTGTGACAAGTCTTTGGAAGATTATTTATTCCCCTGGGACACTGGGGTAGCAATCGGGGGGTCCTGCCGCCGTTCCTTGGAAGTGGTGGTCAAACCTTGGGACTGGCAACATGCCAAGGAGTAAGAAAGGGAAACGTAGTTCTAATAAGGGTAAGCAAATATATTTTGAGTGAAGTTAACTGCTAGGTAGTTTACTAGTTAGTTCAAGGTGTGAACAGATGATCATGACAGTGTAGAAGTAAACTAGCTAGCTTAATAACATTTATTTCCCCCAAAATCAGAATCTGTGTGTGCCATATTGAACGAAAACAAAACAGCCAGAACTAGCTTCTAGCTGAATAACGGCCGCTTAAGCAAACTGCTCATTATTGCCAACTAGCGTAGTGTCGGCTAGCGTGTGTGTCGGCAGAAGAATGTCCATCTATGCAAGGCATTGGCAAGGCAACCTAAATGTGTGGGCATTAGTTATAGATTTACAGGCAGTGTTTTTCTGCAGTTACTATTGACATTCCTTTCAGTGCAAGCAACGTGGATTCGTGACTTGCCACTTGATTCGTTATATTAATCATTTGGCATGACATGAAATAGCAAAAATACCCAGATGATTTCCCCGGCTCATTCACTACTTCAACTGGGGTTTGCCTGCTCTAAATCTAGCCACATGAAAGGCAAAACGTTTGCCCCTGGGATTATTTTTAGCAAGAGTGTCAATCTAGAAAAAAAGACTGCACGTGAAGTGAGGTCATTTCTTTAGGCAGGGACCCCCCCCCCTCCCCATTTTAATGGGTAGCAGTTGTTTTACATTAGAATGAGAGTCATGCAGTGTTTTTGAGCCCAGCTGTGTTTGCTTTCTATTGTATTTGGGCGGGCGGAGCAGGGCTTTGCATGTGCCTGGCAGGGCGTTCGGTACCACCCCCGCTCGGTCGTGGCTTGCTGTGGGTAGTGCACCTCACGTGTGGGTCCTACACATATCCCCGTGGTCGGGGTTTGGACTGGACCATAGATAGGCTAGCGGACGCTAAATATCTAAACGCCCTTTGCTTTGCCACATGACCAGTTCCTCTAATCTCAGAAAAGTAGCACCAGCCTCCAAATTACATGTTGTCCGGCATACTATTGTTTTCAAGTAGATTGTCCATGCATTGTGCCAACAATCTTAGTGCTACAAAGCTTTCGGGAAGCAGAATGTTTTGGTGAAAACCAGTGAGTTGTTGAGGTTGAGAACAGCAGGATGAGGAGGGTTAGTGTCTAATGATCTCTTCCTCCATGGTCACCCTACCGTCCCCCCCCCCACCCCCCCCTCACCTGACCTCCTTTCCAGGCTCCCTCAGACAGGAGGTTCTACAGTGTCAGCTGTCAGCCAAGGGCCCTCTGTCGCTCAAAGGTAACGCAGCACAGTTTGAACCCTAACTTGAACCCCCCCCACCATCCCCCACCCCCCGAACCTTCATCTTCACCATTGGATCACCTGGACCTGTCTACTGTGCCTCCATCATTGGCTGTCATCAACCTGCTTGATCTGCACCTCATTCTGCTTTCCCACCCACGGGACTAACTCTTCCTCTACTGTTCAGACAGAATTTTTGTCCATCCATAAGATCATGCATGGCTCCCACTATGAGACTATGGCAGTATAGCAGAAGTTGTTAGTAGACCTATCAATTATATGGTTGGCAACCTCAAAGGCAATGAACATTAAGTGGCTGTTTGAGGTGTCTAGCATTTGGCTGAGACTAGTAACTCATGGTCTCATTCCCAGATTCCCAGCAGTCAGCTCTCTTTCTCTCTCTCTCGCTCTCTCTATCCCCCTCCCTCTCTCTCTCCTGCTATCAATTTGGTACCACTACATGACCATACTCCACTCCAACCTCACCCCTCCCCACCCTGCCTCACCCCCTCCCCACCCTGCCTCACCCCCTCCCCTCCCTGCCTCACCCCCTCCCCTGGCTGTGATGTCCTGTCAGCCAACTCCCTGACCTCAGTGCTGCTGTATAGAGGCTGTATTCAGACTGCTGCATGGCACTCTCCAACCAGACATTACCATTCAGAGTCAGCTCTCCCACCTCACACAGCCTGTACTGTTGTGGATGTTCAGCTCTATGTTCTAAGTATTGTTTTCAAGTATGAATTGTTGTGTCTAATTGCAGTCGTTGCAGGCTTGCTCCATAATCACTTTTTCGCCTCGAGCAACAAACAGGAAGTTGACTAAAAAGGGAAAAAAAGAGGTCTAAAAAGATTAGTTTAACAGTAACCCTGTAAAAGCAGTTGCTTATGCATGGCTGTGTTTCATTACCCACGGTGGCATAGAACACATGACCCAGTACATTGCTTCATTATGCTGTAAGCTATGTGCATCTCGGAACATAGCCAAGTGTGTTGTTGGCTGCTGCCTGTGACTTTGTGTCACATTGTCAAGTTATCTGGTGCAGTGGAGACCAGGGGAGGCTGGTGGAGGTAGAAATCGGAGGACGGCTCAATGTCTTCCGATTACTACATCCATCGGCCTCCCCTGGTTTTGTATTATGATGTGTGTGTGAGTGATTTCATGACTTCCGTTATGGGAACAAACAGCCATGGCAACAGTGAGTCCCCGCCCTTCTCACTCACTGCATGTGTCAGAATAGATGACACGTCTGTCAGTCATCTCAAGCCCGCCCCCCACATCCTTGGCATAACTGCAGTTCAGTTATGTAAAAGGTGGAAAGATTGCCATAGACTGACACGTGAGGTTGAAGGGAACATAGTACACACACACACACACACACACACACACACACACACACACACACACACACACACAGACATACATGCATACATGCATGCTCTGTGTAGCAGGGTCAAGGTTGATCACTAGAAAGTCACGTGACTGTGATAAGGACCCACTTCACCCAGTGTGGTAACACAGGTAGGGTCACTGGGGAGAGTGACTCAGTATTGGGTATAAACGGACTCACTAGTGACGTCTAAGTGGACTTTCTTCCTGATAGCCATTGACAATGTGTAGAAGGTCATACAAAGGTGCACTACGTGGAGGTCATATGTTCTCTACGTTTAGCTTGAAGACACGACAGTACTGTGTCTGTAGCCTAGCCTCTGACACCTGTGTGTCTGTAGCCTAGCCTTTAGACCTGTATGTCTGTAGCCTAGCCTCTGCCACCTGTGTGTCTGTAGCCTAGCCTTTGAGACCTGTGTGTCTGTAGCCTTGCCTTTGAGACCTGGGTGTAGTTGAAAGGCGTCCCTCCCTTAGCTCTAGAGCCATTGAACAGGGAGGTGATTGTACAGCTGGATTCCCTCAGGACCAGGTCAGCCTGGTGAACTTTAGCCCAGTAACCCAGCTCTCTGCCCGGGCAGGGTGAGGCCGGATGACTGGCTGCTCACAGTGGACGGTGGGGGAGTCACACCTAGGAGCTGATCCTGTGTCAGATTTATTTGTTTATCCCTATGTTAGTTGAGGTTAGGAGTTATGGAGTAATGCTGTTAATCTGACCCTAGGTCAGTGCCTAGTGACAACTTCCCCCCGGTGTGGGTGTGTGGCTATGCAGGATAGGTGTGTATGTGGGAGGATAGGCAGAGACAGATAGGTGTGTGTGTGAGCTGCAGGTTAGGCTAGGTGTGTATGAGAGTGAGTGTGAGCTGCAGGTTAGGCTAGGTGTGTATGAGAGTGAGTGTGAGCCGCAGGGTAGGATAGGTGTGTGGGTGTGTGTGAGAGAGAGAGAGAGACTAGGTACTAGGTACTAGAGTTGGCCCGGTAACAGAATTCTCAAACCGGTATACCCTCCCGCCGAAATCCTGCTACACTGGTAATACCTAATGCTAATAAACTACAAAAAAAGTGTAACCTTTTCAGTAGGATAGAGGTGTGTGTCTAGGCAAGAAGGGTAGGATAGATCTGTGTGAGTGAGGTGTGTGTGTGTGTGTATTTGTTTGTGTGTGTTTGTGTTTGTGTGTGTTTGTGTGTGTGTGGGGCGGGGGGATGATGAACAGAGCTAGGACCCGGGTCCTGCTGGCTCAGGCCTTTCTAATGCAGGCAGGATTAGTGCGCTCCAGTCACGTGATTGGTCCAGAGAGGGGCCGTTCATTGTGTGGTCCGTGCGGTCAGTCAGGTTGCCTCAGGGTATTTCAGAGGTCACAGTATTACACAGTACAACCTGGACACTATGACCCCTACTGGACATGAATCACAGACTTCCACCAGGTAGTCAATAGTCCTTTTGAATGGTAAAGTAGTATAGATGGATCAGTGGGTTAAAACCAACATCTCACTTTAAGAACCAGGCCCAGTCTTTGTAGGTAGTTAGTTTACACTCACTAATGTAAAGGTTAATAAAGGTTATACAAGGGTTTGTGTTTAGACCTTGATAGTTATTGATGACCATTGTCAGCCAGTGTTTAGGGGTGGGCGGGCGGGCGGGCGGGCGTGCGGGCGTGCGTGCGTGCGTGAGTGCGTGTGTGTGTCAGCACTGGGTAGAGAATAGACCCTGCTCTCTATAAGGAGAGGATCATGACTGACAGACACAGACAGCTGAGCGACTGACCGAACACTAATCTCTCTCACTCCCTCTATACGTCTCTCCCTTTCTCACCCCTCTCTCACCCCCCCTCTCTCTTTCTATCTCTCTCTCTCTCTCTCTCTCTCTCTCTCTCTCAGGGGGGAAGAATGGGGTGAAGGGAGAGTCTGGTGCCAGTGATGATGATCTGGCGTCAGATGTGCTCAGTCACTACAGCAGTGCCAGTGGAGACGGCCTCAGTGCTGGAGGAGGGCACAGGTGGGACACACACACACACACACACACACACACACACACCATTATTAACAGGTGCATCATCCAAGAGATTGTCCTCTGCAATTACATTGCCTTTGCCACTGTGTGTGTGTGTGTGTGTGTGTGTGTGTGTGTGTGTGTGTGTGTGTGTG
>NC_139662.1:13829217-13836717 GCF_951799395.1 Argentina silus
GTGTAAATATGGTGCTCTGCTCATCTCACAGTCTCTCCCCCTCCCTCTCTCCCCCTCCCTCCCTTTTTCCCTCCCTCCATTTAGACATCTACCAAAGCTGCAGGTGTGTCTAGAGAGTAGTGACGTCAACTATAGGATCGCCGTGGGAGAGACCATTGCCCTGCTGGTTGAACTGGGCAGGGATATAGACCGGGTATGTACTGCTTAAACTGGGCAGACTGGGTATGTACTGGGCAGACTGGGTATTTACTGGTTATACTGGGCAGTCTGGGTATGTACTGCTTAAACTGGGCAGACTGGGTATGTACTGGTTAGACTGGGCAGACTGGGTATGTACTGGTTAGACTGGGCAGGTATATAGACTGGGTATGTATGTACTGGTTAAACTGGGCAGACTGGGTATGTACTGGTTAGACTGGGCAGACTGGGTATGTACTGGTTAGACTGGGCAGGGATATAGACTGGGTATGTATGTACTGGTTAAACTGGGTATGTACTGGTTGAGGAGGGAGGGAGAGAGAAAGGAGAGGGAAAGGAGGGAGAGTAGAAGGCAGCGCTCCTGAGCCCGGTCTGTTTGTCTCCACCCTGCAGGAGTTTGAGTTTGAGGACAGCGCCGAGCTGTGTGAGTGTCTGAAGGGCCTGGCCACCGACGGGAACAAACACCGCGCCAAGAACGACCGCAGGAAACAGCGCTCCATCTTCAGAGAGGTTCTGCACTACATAGAGGTAAGAGAAGACCGACCGGAGGCTCCGTACCAGGGGAGGCCGGCGGAGGCAGAAATCGGAGGACAGGCTCATTGTAATGCACGGAACGGAATCAGGAATGGTATCAAACTTGATGCATTACAATGAACCTGTCCTCCGATTTCTACCCCCCACCAGCCTCCCCTGCTCCATATATTGACTGACTGGTGGAATGTCTCTCTGATCGCGTGAATATCAAAACTTTTTCTGTTCTTCTATCCACTACTACTGCCTTCTCAACTTGATTATTCACACTAAACAAACAAAAAAAATTCTCAGAGAAATTCTTCATTCTTATGTTATTTGTAGTATATTCATGACATTCCTTCATGTTGGTGTTTATATAAACCTGCTCTGCCCCTCTCTTTCTCTCTCTCTCTGCCTCCCTCTCCCCCTCCCCCCACAGAACGAGGACTTCACGGAGGAGAAGATCAGGTTCGGTGTAGAGGGGGTCTACATCGACAGCTGGATTCGTCGGAGGGTCTACGATGCCTTCAAGGAGGTTCTGGAGTCTGGAGTCAGACACCACCTACAGGTTGGGAGATGCCACTACCACTAGAGTTAGAATATCTTGAATGGGCCAGTTCATATTTTGAATGAAAAACTTTATTTATGTTTTTATTTCAATGAAGTGTACGATGCTTTCTTGGTTCTCTTTTCCTAACTGCTACTGTACTAATAAACTTGTGATGAGATTGATTATCACCTGGTTTTGTCTATATAGGTAAATTATGATCATAATTATGGCCTGGTCTTGTCTATACAGTACGTCATGATATTGATTACTGCCTGGTCTTCTCTGTGTAGTTAAATCATGATATTGATTATTGTCTGGTCTTCTATGTATAGTTAACTTATGATATTGATTATCACCTGGTGGTTGTCTCCCTACAGTTTAACCAGCTACTGAGGGACATCTTTGGCCTGGGACCTCCGCTGATCCTCGATGCTTCCGTCAAAGCCAGCAAGATCTCCCGCTTTGAGAAGGTGACCCATGGCCTTTGATCTTTAACACTAACACCAGTAACCCCAGCTGACCTACCACATGCACATCGACCAGTCAGTGTTAAGAACCACATAAGAACATTAGAACAGACGGTGGAATACTTTTGTTATGGTAACACATTTTTCACACACCTCAATGTCGGTCAAGGTGTTTAGAGGTACAACACTAGTCACTTGATAAGAAAGGAGACTCAAGAACATTGTGTTCAATGTAAAACTCCACCATTTACTGGATCAAATGACCAACGTTTCAGTCAGCAGACCGTGGTAATGGTTTAACATTGACATGTTCTGGGTTTCCCGAGGCTACACAGCACCTTATAGAAACGTCTTAACGATGGTGACATGTTTTAGTTTGAAGGTCATTCAAGTCTAACTTCTTCCTTTTTCTCTCTCTCTCTCTCTCTCTCCCTCTCCCCCTCTCCCTCCCTCTCTCTCCTCTTCACAGCATCTGTTCAACTCTGCTGCCTTCAAAGCCAGGACTAAACTAAGGAACAAGGTTAGGGACAAACGAGCCGATGTGATGTAAGAGAAGAGAGGAGAGGAATGGAGGTGGGGGCGGTTATGAAGTGTGCCACCTCTAGCCCATGTGACAAAGACCCCCCCCCCCCTCACTCTCTCTACCCGAAGTGTGCACTCGTTCCCTCTCCCTGGTGGCTATAGAAGCGGAGGACTGGTGTGAGCAGTGGCTAGACGGTGTTTCTACCCTGCCTCTTCACCAGTCCCTTCCTTTAACATCCTCAGAGAGGGGCCGTGAACGACCACACACTTCAGGGAGAAGAGTGCAGAATCATACCTCTGACCTTGAAGAGGAGAATACAGGCCCAAACCTCCTCCCCACATCCCCCCAGCCCTCCCCTCCCCTGCCCTCCCCTCCCCTCCCACCTAGTCCTCCTCTCCCCCCTCCTCTTACAGACAGGACCCACTGGCTACTGCCAAACCAGGGACTTTTGCAAACAATGCAGACGTGTGTGTGCGTGCTTGTGTGTGTTTTCTTTTCTTTTTATTTTAACACCACAGAATAAAAGTTATGAAACCTTTGGGACGCCTGACAATTAAACACAGGCTTATTGTATCTTTTTATTATTATTGATATTTTGGAAGAACATCTTTAACCATTTCTGGTAATGTATTTTACTTTCTAATTTATTGAAAGTGGGAGATCAGTACTTGATTTTTTTAAAAGACAAATATAAAAACACAAGGTCTGTTTACAGACTTAAATTATGGGGAAGAGGAAAATAAGAAAAATAAGATTTGTAGTTTTTCATGTATATTTTTATGCAGGATGGTGGTTGCGCATATATAATCTGTACATGTGTATGTATAAACAAATACATATGTATGTATTGTAAAAAATGCATAATGGGGAAATACAACATTAACTGTTATCAGAGTGGCACTTACTTACTTTCCAATATTGTCATGTATTTGACAAGCAGTGCTATGTTACCCAAAGGGTAGAGGATCATGTATAAATGAAATGTAATAAACACACATGATAAGACTGCTGTGTCTGTTATTTTTTGTGGGAAATTCAATATCACTATTTTGAAAATTTGGTGAAGTCCATGCAATTTATGAGTTGTTGCTGCCCTCTTGCGTTTGGTCTCCTCCATTAACCCCTGCGAAATAGCCACAAAATGGTATCGCCCAACGTGTCAACATGGAGTCCTTGGTAAAACGAAAATAAGAGATATTATTGTTGAAATTAGACAGATTTAAGCCATAAGCAACATTCTGACAGAATACACAATGTTGTCCAAAGTCCTAGCGATGTTTTCTTTGTAAAGTTGAACCGTTAAGTTAAGAAGTTGCAACATGTTTACGATCACATGGTTTATCACTTTCATGCCACATTATTGCACGATAATAATCTCACAGTTCTTCATCATCATTCAGAATCTGTTGTGTAGTCCTGAGACATGCACATATTATAGTTTTTTCCATACACAATTTCTACACCATCCATGCACCTAGGCACGAATGGAACCCGAGGTTATCAGCGATGTCTACGGGCGGTACAGTAGGTTCCCAACCCCTGTTTCTGCTGGCCTGACTTTGACCGACCTCATCTCAGGCTCTGTGACATTATCCACAGGTAACACACACACACACGCACGCACGCACGCACACACACACACACACACACACACACACACACACACACACACACACACACACACACACACACACACACATACAGACACAATGTTATGGAGAAGCTTTAGTATTGACATCCAACTCAAAGGCAGCAGCAGCATTTTGAATGTCAGTGTGATAAACATTTGTTATTCTCCCGGCCGGTCAAAACATATTGCATGTGCTATTTCAATGGCATAGGCTCAGGCCCTACACATTATTTGAACAGTTGTTTGTCTGTTTTGTCTTTTAAATGTGAAGACGTGAGTGTGTTTGTAAGTCAGGTTGCTTTTCCTTCATGTATTTCTTATGATGGGACCCTCCTGCTCAGAGTGGAGTCAGAGTGAGTCTGGCCGGGGAGCCAGGCTACGCTACACCCAGCATTGGACTCTGATACGACAGAACACAGCATCACCTCAGCAGGAGCTAACTGTGCTACCACCAAGTCCGTGCTGCCCCATACAGGGAGAGTAAGTAGACACACAGATACACACACACACACACACACACACACACACACACACATTGAGAAAGGTTTTGTAGTCCACACACACACACACACACACACACACACACACAGACACACACACACACACACACACCATCTGTTAAACACCAAATATATTATATAATTTACAGTACACAATAAAAACAGGCTGGAGATTTGATGATGATGAAGGTGGGGGATGATAAAGAAGGTGGGGGATGATGAAGGTGGGGGATGATGAAGGAGATGATGAAGGAGATGATGAAGGTGAGGGATGATAAAGAAGGTGGGGGATGATGATGATGAAGGAGGGGGATGATGATGAAGGTGGGGGATGATGATGATGATGAAGGTGGGGGATGACGAAGGAGATGATGATGAAGGTAGGGGATGATGAAAGCGGGGGATGATGAAGGGTTGGGTGTGTAGGAACCTTTCTTGCTTCAGTTTGAACACCGGCCTTCTCTACTGTTGAACTAGGTTGCTAAGCAGCCGTTCTCCGTACTGTAATTACCGGGCGGTTGTCAGGGAGACCGGAGGACGCCAGTACCTGGAGGTAAGGAGTCATATTGGAGGAGAAGCTCTGTGGCTCCTCCCCTGGGACCTTCTCCTCCAATGGGTTTTGAGAAAGAAGCGAGGAGAGACTTTTAAGATTTCTTGATGACAAGTCGACTTGTCCAATGTCTTTTATTTCATATGACTCTCTTTGATATTGTTAGTGGTATAGAATGACTAACCCTATAACTATATAATATCAACATGTATTGTAGTATATCATCATGTTGTATGACAGAACAATGAAATTCTTTGCACCACAAACCGCACCGCTTGCTAATCCGCTTGCGTTTTGCCGCCCGCCACCCTGCTCCCATTGAAAGTCTGTGAGACCTTCATGGCTACCTCTGCCCTTGTATGTTGTCTTTATCCCCCCCCCTCCCCCAGATCTGGGGGTCCGCTGGGCTGAAGAGAAGCGTGGATCTCACTGCCCTCGACATACATGGCAGAGTTTACGAGGATGGTAAGGCCGCTGCTCATGGCCGCTGTTCATACTCAAGTACATTGTTGACCATGCTGAGAAGTGTGCGTGTGTGTGCGTGTGTGTGTGTGTGTATGTGTGTGTGTGTGTGTGTGTGTGTGTGTGTGTGTGTGTGTGTGTGTGTATGTGTATGTGTATGTGTGTGTGTATGTGTGTGTCGGCATGTGTGTGTGTGTGTGTGTGTGTATGTGTGTGTCTGCGTGTGTGTGTGTGTGTGTGCAGCTCAATTCGGCTGCCTGGCCTGGTCTGGGAGTGAGAGCAGGCTGCTGTATGTGGCTGAAGGGAAGAGGTCCTCAGCAGAGACCCCCTGGTCAGTACCAGCGACACCAGGGCCAGAACCCAGTCTTTCTACTGGAGGTCCAGGAGCTGGGGGACCCTCTGGAGAACCGCTGCCTGCTGGGAAGGTACGTTCCCCTGGACAGCTAGACAACACCCCCATCACAAAGTCTATTCCTAGTGAAGTTTGTGTTGCCATGCCCTCATTTGGAGAATGGGAATTGAGCCTGTGACAGACAGGTTCTCTTCCTTTGTGCCTCGTTCTGCATCAGGAGGATCAGAGTGTGTACTGGGAGGACTGGGGGGAGGGCCTGACCGGTAAGAGTGTCCCAGTGCTGTGTGTGATGAACGTGGAGAAGGGAACGGTGATGGTCCTCCAGGGTGTCCCCCCACACGTGTCCCCTGGCCAGGTAAACACACACAGGCACCTACGCACACACACACGTGCATGCACGCGCACACACACACACACACACACACACACACACACACACACACACACACACACACATACCTTCATGCACTCATGTCATTTTATGCCATAAGATAGCATACACTATATCGTCTAAGAGCATTTTGTCATTTAATGTCAGGCTAAATGTGTGTGTGTGTGTATCTGTGCGGTTCACCCAGGCTCTCTGGGACCACAGCGCCAAGGCTGTGTTCTTCGTGGGCTGGTGGCATGAGCCTTTCAGACTGGGCCTGAAGTTCTGCACCAATAGGAGGTGAGGATTTGGACAGACGATGTCACATGGACAAGGGCCCTGTTTAAATACTCCTGAAATATGTCCTTTCTCCCCCACCATCCTATAAGAAATCACTGATTTGACATGACTTGATTGGTCAAATCAATGTAGCGGAAAGCTTGTGTTGAGGAAGGAAGAAAGCATGTTTAAAGTTATTCTAACGGCAAAAATATGCTTATGAAAGACGTTCTTGAAGGCTTGTTTGACTTAATATCCTTAATTCTGATTTTAGGTCAGCTCTTTTCCGCCTGGATCTGGATGGAAACTGTGGTGAGTGTGTGTGTGTGCGTGCGTGCGTGCTCTGTAGTATGTGTGTGTGTGTGTGCATGCTCTGTAGTATGTGTGTGTGAGTGAGGGAGTATTATTGAAGATAAACACACAACAAAGTCATCTCATTGTCATCCCATTCTAATGGTCTCTCCTCCACCCTCCACCCCCCACCGTCTCCTCTCCCTTCCCCACCGTCTCCTCTCCCTCCCCCACCTCAGAGTGCCTATCGGGGGACAGATGCTCCATCTCCTCCCCCCGTCTGAGCCCCAGTGGCCTGTGTCTAGTCTACCTGCAGGGGGAGGTGTTCGGACCCCACAGCCAGTGCCTCAGCCTCATGCTGGTAATACGCCCCCCCATCTCACACACACCAGAGTTAAACTGTCCCTCAGACTCAGTGGCCGTCATATTGTGGAATTTCAGAAACAATGCCTGAGAGGCTGTGGTTTATCGTCAGTATTGTCACGGGTAGGGTGGGATTGTTAGGCAGGTTGTTGGCCTGGCAAACCTACCAAGTGACAATATTCACAATAAATCATGGCCTCAAGGGCATTATTGCTTTTATACAACGGTTACTCAACAAATCCGAAAATTGTGACAAGAAAACAATTCTTAAGTATTTATTTTACTGATCGATTATGGTGGTTTCTGCCCTGCTCTGAGAAATATAGTTCCCCAAACTACAAACGTTGTCAAGGGAACGTGATGCACACAAATCTAGTGCGGTGGAGGAATATCATAATATGGTGATTTAACCGTGACGTTATTAAATCACGGCGTTGAACACCTCTCGGCCA
>NC_139662.1:13839217-13844217 GCF_951799395.1 Argentina silus
TGTAAGGTCTATGGAGAGTGGGGCCCAATGGGGTGCCCTGAAGCATTCAGAGAGACAACCTCATTATCAGACTAACTATTCTCACCGCGCCTGTCTCTACCCAGAGGGCTGTGCTCTCTACCCTGAAGAGCCACGCAACCCTTGACCCCCAGAGGGTGGTGGTGATGGGCGGCTCCCACGGGGGCTTCCTGGCCTGCCACCTGATTGGCCAGTACCCAGACTTCTACAGAGCGTGTGCAGTCCGAAACCCAGTCATCAACGCTGCCACCTTACTGGGGACCAGTGACATCGTGGACTGGTGAGGCTGTGGCTCAAATGGTGGATGGATGTTCTGCTGGCTGTCCTTTCTGTTTATGTGTGTGTGTGTGTGTGTATGTGTGTGTGTGTCTAGGCGGTACTCTTCAGTGGGACTGCAGTACTCCTATGACCAGCTACCTACCCCACAGGCTCTGGCTACCATGCTCCAGAAATCACCCATCGTCCACGCCACTCAGGTCAGTACACACACACACACACACACACACACACACACACACACACACACACACACACATATTTTAAACAGAATAAAATGCGTGCGTGTGTGTCCAGATCAAGGCCCCCGTTCTGCTGATGTTGGGAGGTAAAGACCGGAGGGTGTCTCCCCACCAGGGGCTGGAGCTGTACCGCGCTCTGAAGAGCAGGGGCTCCCCCGTCAGGTCAGGCCTGGAACTGCACCTCAAAGATAAATCCAGTTTAAATCTCATAATACTGCATCCCATTTAGCATGCTTTTATCCAAAGTGACTTACAGTACAGTGAGTGCATACATTTGTTGTATATATGGTCCCAGTGGGAATCGAGCCCACAATCTTTGTGTTGCTAGCTCTTCTATATTTATTATATCATATTTTATATTTTAATTATATATATAGACATCTGCATGATATCTGTTCTCATTGGTCCTCAGTAATGTTGGAGGAGGCTTCATGGACAGTTTGAATTGAACCAAAAATCCAACATTTTTCCTAGTCAGATCACATGGTCGGGTCAAACTCCTGGCCTGCCTTGGGGGTGTATGTTAAGCTGCTGTTGTGCTCTCTGCTGCCCTCCGCAGGCTGCTGTGGTATGCAGAGGAGGGTCACTCTCTGGCCCGCGTGGACACACAGGCAGACTGCTTCCTCAATGTGGGGCTGTGGTTCCAACAACACCTCAACATGCACTGAGACACACACACCTACGTATACACACACACACACACACACACACACACACACACGTACACACACACGTACACACGCGTACACACACACACACACACACACACACACACACACACACACAAAGTGTGTACTAAGGCATATTGTAAATCTGAGTTTTTCTTGTTATTCATCGTTGTTTGATAAACACTTCCCTTGCTTCTGTTCTTTTTTCTCCTGGTTTGTGTTATCAAGTGTTCTACTGTTTTCACTGTTCAATCATGTGGTTAACATGAATACACTGCTGTTGAGTGTGTGTTGATGTATTGTCTTGTTGACGTTTTCTGTCAGGGTCTGTATGACATCATGATAAAGACTTTTTGCAGACATCCTGTTGTTGTGTTGAAAGACCTTAAACATGTGACAGAATCTGAGGGTGGACAGACACACACACACACACACACACACACACACACACACACACACACACACACGTACATACATGTGTACACACAAAGGGAAGTAGGGCTGTTTCTTTGTCATTAGACTCCTAGCTTGACCCTACAACAAATCTGTCTGTCTGCGTATGAATTTGACTGTTTCTGTTCCTCTAAAGATTGTGAAAATGTTGATCATTTACAGGTGGTTGAACCCAACCTGCTGTCACTTAGCCATGTTTCATGGTCGTCTGTTAACATGTGGTTATGGTTATCAATAATGTGTACTTGGGCAACCCCGGCTCATTTTACCATCCGCTTCCACTTAAAACCAATTACTGCTCTTAAGAGTTTATGAAGCCTACATAAACCCTTCATAAGGCCTACATGATATATTCACAAATCATAGCGACAAAGTTTGATGACATTAAGGTTGTTATAACAGGTTCTTGCATCTGGTGCCTCGACTATTTTCAGTGTTTTTTAACATGGCATTTGCTTATGAATGATTTGTTAAGCACCTATACTCTTAGAAACAATAGTTCTATATATTTCTTTCATAATTCATCCTCCATACTATTGCCGGTCAATGATTACTTCAATGAAGGGAAGGAAAAAAGGAAGGGAGGAAGGAAGGAAGGAAGGAGGGATGTGTTTTATAATAGTATTAGAACAGGGCCCTTGTCTTTAGTCTTCAATGCTGTTTGTATTGTCTTGTGTCTTATGATTGTGCTTTGTTGTGATATTTGAAAAATTTATACTGTGTGTGTGTGTGTTTGTGTTTGTGTGTGTGTGTGTGTGTTCCCTACTCTTCTCACCCTCCGCTGGGGGATCGTCAGGAATCTGAGGGAGTGACCACAGCCTCTTACACCACACCGCAGTAATAAGCTCTGTTGTACTGGGCCCTCACACACACACACACACACACACACACACACACACACACACAAACATCTTACACCACACACACACACACACACACACAAACATCTTACACCACACACACAGACACCACAGTAATAGCTCTATTGTACTCTATTGTCCATACACACTCACTACAGTTTGAGAGTCTGTAGAGTCACACACTATCCCTGTGTGTCCTTTGTCTCAGTGTGAGTGTGAGTGTGTGTGTGTCTGTGTGTCTGTGTGTCTGTGTCTCCGGGTGCAGTGTGTCATGCTGCGTGTATCATATGATACAACTTAGGTCAACTCAGAGGCCGCCTTCTGAACCTGCTCTCAGTGACTCCGCTCTGCACATTTGAGAGGCTGAGGTCATAGGTCAAAGGTCATAGGTCAGACATAACAGGACTGAAGCCTGGGAACCCACGCAGTCAATGGTCTGTCCAGCTGACACTAGGCTACGCTATGCTAGGCTACACTAGGCTACGCTATGCTAGGTTACACTAGGCTACGCTACGCTACGCTAGGTGAGGGCTGCTCTCAGACTCGCTGATCTTCTCCCTGATGTGAACACTTGTTGATTGTGCTTCCCTTTGTGGATTGGTAAGAGATGTATGTGGGGCAGTGGAGGCTGGTGCAGGTAGAAATCAGAGGACGAGGCTCAACACGCGTGTCCTCTGATTTCAACCTCCACCAGCCTCCCCTGGACTTTATGTCTATGTGGCTGGCTGAGAGGGGGTCTCTTAACAGACACACAGACACACACGCACGCACACACACACACAGACACACGCTGAGATTGTCATCTTAACGTCAGTAACGCCAGACAGTAACACTCAATAGGAAAGTGCTGAACACTCTAGAACACCCTGCAATGTTCTGTTTGTCTGACTCCAGCTCTATCTCTCTGTCAAACTGTCAAAGTACAGACCAAACACTTGTCTTCTCCCTCCTTTAAGTGTTTGAGTGTGTTTATGTTTATGTGTGTATGTGTATGTGTGTGTGTGTGTGTGTGTGTGTGTGTGTGTGTGTGTGCGCGCGGATGTGTCTGTGTGTGTCCTGAGATGGGAGCAACATCTTTGGAAGTGAAAATGAGAGAGAGAGAGAACAGGGACCGAGAAGAAGAGGTTTATCCTTGACCCATCAAAGTAGTTTATGTAGATGTGTTCATTAGTTAGACACACAATGGCAGACGTAAGCATTACTCCCACACAGAACACTCTGGAAATGATTACACAGATTGGTTATCCGTGAGGAAACGGAGGAATGGAGGAAAACAACATGCAAATGTAATTTTGTTCCCACTTGTGTAACAAATATGATGATTATGAGTGTGTGTGTGTGTGTGTGTGTGTGAGAAAGGGTGTAGCGTGTGTGTGTGTGTGTGTGTGTGTGTGTGTGTGTGTGTGTGTGTGTGTGTGTGTGTGTAAGGGTGTAGCGTGTGTGTGTGTGTGTGTGTGTGTGTGTGAACCTGGGCCTAGGAACTTTCCAGAGTAGGGGTCATTAGCGCAGGAAGCAGCTGTAGCTTAGCCATATTCATCTCCCTGCTGCACCTTGGTACCACCTCAACACTCTCCCACTTATACACTCATACACACACTCACACACATCCATCACCTTGACAGTCAGTCACCACACACACACACACACACACACACACACACACACACACACACACACACACACACACATACACACTTCAGAAAGTCCTTGTAGGTAAAGGTAACTTGGGCTTCAGTGTTTTCACTGCATCATAATGGATGAGTCCATTAGCTATAAGTAGCGGGGGGGGCGTTGTTCTCACACTACTCCAGCTAAAGAGGCTCACCCCTCTCACAATAACAAAACCCTAAGAGCATCATCACTTCACATGATGAATCTACCCCCCTCCCCCTCTCTCCACTCTCCCCCTCTCCCCCCCCCCCCCCCCCCTTCCCCCATTCCCCTCATCCAACCCATCTCTTTCTAAGGAGTACTGTAGTAACTAGAGTAAAAAAATAAGCAGGCATATTTTGTCAACACACACAAGTGACATTTCCTGTCAGCGGCAGGGTGTTGGTGCAGAAGTAGGTGATGAGAGCATGGAGGGAGAGAGAGAGAGAAAGAGAGAGAGAGAGAGAAGGAAGAAGGGAAAGAGAGAGGTAGGGAGGAAGAGAGAGAGAGTGAAAGAGGGAGGGAGGGAGGGAGGGAGAGATAGGGAGAGAGAGAGGGAGAGAGAGGGGGAGAGAGAGAGAGAGAGGGAGGGTGAGGGAGAGAGAGAGGGGGAGAGAGAGAGGGAGAGGAAGAGGGAGAGAGGGAGAGCCTGGCAGGTCCTGGGCCGGAGAGGGAGAGAGGGAAAGGGAGAGAGGGAGAGAGAGAGGGAGAGAGGGAGATGATGGCAGGTCTCTCCGT
Source organism: Argentina silus (assembly GCF_951799395.1). Taxonomy (NCBI): domain Eukaryota; kingdom Metazoa; phylum Chordata; class Actinopteri; order Argentiniformes; family Argentinidae; genus Argentina; species Argentina silus. Next base: position 13,844,123 of record NC_139662.1, read on the forward strand.
GGTGGAGAGAAGGAGAGAGAGACCGCAATAACAAACCAACGGTAATGCGATCGGCACAGTACACGGCCAGGACCTTAAATAGAAGCCTGGTTTGT
>NC_139662.1:13849217-13854217 GCF_951799395.1 Argentina silus
GTAATTTCATTGGCACACTCTTCAAATACACCACTCTGCACTGGGCCAGTGTCTCTCTGTGGCACAGGAAGCAGAGAGAACAAGAACATGACCCCCCCCGTCCCGTCCCCCGTCCCCCGTCTTAGATGTGGTGGTCTTGAAGGGAGAAGACCGCAGCTTGGCTTCATTGCTTTAGAGAGTCACACCGCTCTGCCCTGTAACAGAACACTGCTCTGCCCTGTCTGGGTTTGGAGCCTTCAAATCAAATCAAATCAAATCAAATGTTATTTGTCATATGCACAGGACACAGATGTAAACGCTACAATGAAATGCTTATTATGACCGACCTCTTAACAGTGCAGTGAATATAAGGTATAGGAATAAAATATAAATAGAGTAATGACAATACGATACACAATATACAATCAATAGTAATAACAGCCAAGCAATAAAATGTAGTCTTGGAATGGTGGAATTTATGCAGATAAATAGTATAAATCTAAAAATAGCAGCAATTATGAAAGTGTGTGTGTGTGTGTGTGTGTGTGTGTGTGTAGTGATGTGCAGGGGTGAGCTGCAGTTGAAATGTATACAATGTGAAAAGTACATTTTGGAAAGCGTTATCAATCTGATGATCAGATGAACATATGTATAGACTGGTTATTGAAGAGGTATATTGATTATTTGTGTTCGTTTCCCCTCACATGCCTTGTTTACTCAATTACCCCCACACACAGAGTAACATACAGTATGGATCAACAGCCTCGGTCTCCTCCTGAGTCTCCTACATTCTCCCACAGTGCTGAAGTCAAAGGAACAGGGGAGGCTGGTGGGGGTAGAAATCGGTGGACAGGCTCATTGTAATGCTCTAATGTCCTGCATCCATCAGCCTCCCCTGCCAAGAAAACATCATTCCTTCCACCCTGACACTCCCACCTTCACTACACCCCCCCCCCCCACCCCCAATAACGTTCCCTCCACCCTGACACCGCTACCCTCTACTGTATGTGTACATCCCTGTGTGTGTGTCACTCACTCCTCAACCCCCCCACCACCCCTTCACCCTTCACCCTAACACGCTGTACTGTACATCCCTGTGTGAGTGTCACTGTGTAGAACCTTGGATCAGCCCAGACATTCCAGAAGGATCTTTGGTGAGTTTAACCAATGAGGCTCCTGAGGCTCTCTAGATCAGGTTTCTGATTGGAGGTGATGAGTCCAGTTCTGGTTCAGCCCTCCCCGCCCCACCATCCCAGAACCAGGAAGTCATAACCTGCACTCAGCCTGCCCTCCCGTCTCTGACACTCAGGTTGACGAGTCGAGCACAGAGCAGCCATCAGCTCCTCCTATCCTGTGTGTGATCTACAGGTCCCTGAATGGGTGTTCGTTTAACAGGGTCTGGATTTACGGGTGTCCAGGGTGCTCTATGGGGGGGTCACACACTGCACTGCTGCTCAGCTCTCAGCAAGGGAAGGGAAATGTTAGTGAAGACTTAACTTAACTGTGTGTCTCTGGGGCACAGGCTTGTGTGTGTGTGTGTGTGCGTGTGTGTGTGTGTGTGTGTGTGCGGGTGTGTCTGTGGTGCAGGGCTAAGTGTGTGTGTTTGTGTGTGTGTGTGTGTGTGTGTGTGTGTGTGCACGTGTGTGCATGTGTGTGTGCGCATGTGTGTGTATGTGTATGTGTGTGTGCATGTGCGTGTGTGTGTTGGGGCCACAGGGCTGTATAAGGCCTGGGGGGCAGTAACTCCCTGTAGTGTCAGAACAGGGATTAGACATGATTAAATGCTCCATTAGCCTGGAGAGCTCGCTGCCCGTAAGACCCTGGCTGGAAGGCATGGGTGTGTGTGTGTGTGTGTGTGTGTGTGTGTGTGTGTGTGAGTTTGTATGACCCCCCCCCCCCACCTCTTCATCCCTGGCTCTGTCCCCACTAGGCACACCCTAACCTCCCTGTAACGTTGGGACATGTTCTGGTTCAGGTAACCTGACCACAACCACACAGGAAGGCTAGGAGGCTGGGGCTGGGGCTGGGATTGGAGCTGGGGGTTAGGGCTGGGGCTGGGAGGCTGGGGCTGGGGGCTGGGGGTGAGGCTGGGAGTCTGGAGCTGGGGGTTGGGGCTGGGATTGGGGCTGGGGCTGGGATTGGGGCTGGGGCTGGGGCTGGGGCTGGGGCTGGGGCTGGGGCTGGGGCTGGGAGGCTGGGGCTGGGGGCTGGGGGTGAGGCTGGGAGTCTGGAGCTGGGGGTTGGGGCTGGGATTGGGGCTGGGGCTGGGATTGGGGCTGGGGCTGGGGCTGGGGCTGGGGCTGGGGCTGGGGCTGTGGCTGGGGCTGGAGCTGGGAGGCTGGGGCTGGGGCTGGGGCTGGGGCTGGGGCTGTGGCTGGGGCTGGAGCTGGGAGCTGGGAGCTGGGAGCTGGGAGCTGGGAGCTGGGGGGCTGGGAGCTGGGAGCTGGGAGCTGGGAGCTGGGAGCTGGGGGGCTGGGGCTGGGATTGGGAGGCTGGGGCCTCCCTCCAGCCACCCCGGGTCCCCCTCCATTCACACAAACACCTCACATCTCAGTTAATGCCCTGACATGGGACTCCTAATGAAAATAAATCAGCAAAGAGGAGAACATAGGACAGAGAGAATGTGTTCTCAATTAGCTGGTGGGGGACGGGACGGGGGGACGATTATGAAAGGAGAGGAAAAGAGACGTGCACATATGTGAATAGGAGGTCTCCATGGCTGTGATGAGTAGAGGAGGGGGTGTGTGTGTGGGGGGGGACACTGTCAAAGGGAAGCTCGGTAGAAAGAGCATCTGCTTTGTAAAGAGAGGCCTACCATGGATTCTTCAATCTTCAATACTCAAATAGCAAGAGTCTTCTGTGTGTGTGTGTGTGTGTGTGTGTGTGTGTGTGTGTGTGTGTGTGTGTGTGTGTCTGTGTGTGTGTGTGTGTGTGTGTGTGTGTGTGTGTGAGTGTGTGTATCTGAGCAGTCACTTCGACAACAGGAACTGTGCTGGTTACGACATTGTCTCCCTTCAACTCTTTTCAAGACTTTCGCCCCATGTCTCCCACCTCTTTCTCCATCTTTCTTTCAACTGATGTTTTTCAAAGCTGTAATTCATCATCCCACCATACCCCCCCCCCCCCCAAACACACACACATTGCACCCCCACACACACACCCTGCTTTGACCATGAAAGAGAGACAGGGTTGAAGGGTGTGTGTGTGTGTGTGTGTGTGTGTGTGTGTGTGTGTGTGTGTGTGTGTGTGTTCCATTCAGTGGCCGTGTTTGGTGAGTGGGGGGTTCAAAGCATGTGGAATTCTGTCCTGTGTTCTGTGTGTTCTCAGAATCCCAGAGCCTCACAGCAAAGACAAGGACCGGTCAGGAGAGAGGCCTCTGTCCCTTTCATTTGCTCTCTCTCTCTCTCTCTCTCTCTCTCTCTCTCTTACCCCCTATTTCTGCCCCCCTCTCTCTTACCCCCTCTCTCTGCTCCCGCTCTCTCTCTCCATCTCTCTCTCTAACCTCCCCCCCCCCCCCCCTCTCTTCCTCCTGTGTTGTTTTTCTCTCTGTGAGTGAGTCAACCTCGGTGAGCATCCAGGAGGACATCATCAGCTTAGTGCATCACTGGTCATGATGTGATCTCACTGATGCTTTCTCTGACCTGCAATTTACAGATGTTAAAATATTGCTTAACTCTCACTCTCTCTCTCTCTCTCTCTCCCCCTCTCCCTCTCTCATTTCACAGACAGTTACACCCTCTCAGAGCTGATGCACTGTCAGTGCTGACATGTTGTTAACTGAGCTCATCCTCCAGGTGTGTGTGTGTGTGTGTTTGTGTGTGTGTATGTGTGTGTGTGTGTGTGTGTGTGTGTGTCTGTGTGTGTGAGTGTGTGAGCACGCGTTCCTGCATGTGTGTGTGTGTGTGTGTGTGTGTGTGTGTGTGTGTGTGTGTGTGTGTGTGTGTGTGCACTTCTTGTGTGTGTGTGTCTTCCAGGCCTCTCTAAAAGTTAAGCCTCCTCTTCTCGTTGCCATCTGTGATGAGTTGGCAGACAGTGAAGTGCTGAAGCCACACGTCTGCTTCCTGAACAGCTACTGAAGGATTAGCTCTGTGTCTGTCAGAGAGATGGAGGAGGAAATGCACCCCATCACCAACACACTTCTGCTGGAGAGCTGTCCACAGTGTCTTCTGGTCAGGGAAACGTCTACTACTTGCTGCTTAAACATGCTTTAGCTTTTTCTTTCGAGAAATATTCTTTAGTGGTCTGCAAAGTCGAATGACAGTGTTTAACCGTACTGTACAGCGTTTAACACACGCGTGTTTGATACCATTCCTCGTTCCATTCCATGCATTACAATGAGCCCGTCCTCCGATTTCTACCTCCACCAGCCTCCCCTGACTGTAGGGGCTATGTTTTACAGGCGTAAAAAAAACAGTCTTAGCGCAAATGCTGGCGCTAGGTGGTGGCGCTAGGTGGTGGCGCTAGGTGGTGTGTCTGAAATATTAGCGCTATTTTCAAGGCCAGAGTTTTAAGTCTGCATTTGGACTTAGCGCTCTGTTTTGCGCCGACTGAAAATAGAGCCCTAGATTTCTCACAGACAAACCTTTAGTTTTGGATTCTTGGCTTCAGTTGTTCGTTGATTCTTTGTTTACTTGTGAGTAAGATGAACTTTAGACTACTGTGCTCTGGTTGCCGGAGGTTCTGGGATTTGAACAATGCAGCTTTCTTCACTCATTTACTTCTCTCTCATGGCCAGGTTTCCTTCTATGGAAACAAAGCAAGGCCCACTGTGTGTGTTTGTGTGTGTGTGTGTGTGTGTGTGTGTGTGTGTGTGTGTGTGTGCGTGTGTGTGTGTGCGTGTGCGCACATGCATGTGTGTTCATGTGTTTGTGTGCGTGTTCATCTGTGTGTGTGTATGCACGTCCGAGTGTGTGTGTGTGTGTGTGTGTGTGTGTGGGTGTGTGCATGCGTACAGTATGCACGTCCGAATGCACGTCCGAGTGTGTGTGTGTGTGTGTGTGTGTGTGTGTGTGTGTGTGTGT
>NC_139662.1:13869217-13874217 GCF_951799395.1 Argentina silus
TTGGATACAGAGATGTCAAAGCACCATTCTTCACTTCCCCGCTGAGGCCCCCCCTTCCACCCCTAACTCCCTATGGGATTCCCCTTCACCCTTCTCCCCCTCCTCCACCCTTTCTCCCCCCTCGCTGGTGTGGACAGGGCTTCTCTCTCCTTCACTCCTCTCCCGCTTGTCACCCCCCCCCCCCAACCTCTTTCTCTCTCTCTCTCTCTCTCTCTGACCCAACGGAACGCAAGATGGATGTTCAACATATAAATCAGAGAGCGCAAGGCATGCAGTGTGGAGAAATGGTGTGTGTGTGTGTGTGTGGCGGTGCATGGGTCAGTCCCTCAGGGGCCCCTCAGTTATAATCCCTGAGGGCACCTGTATATTCAGTAAGCCCCAAAGCAGTCACATCATAATACACCCCAGAGCGCTAATCACTAATGCTAACAGCAGACATCATAATGCTAACAGGGTTCTGTACCAGTCATGTAAAAATGCTACATTGGCATACCTGTGGAAATAGCTTACTATAGCTGAAGCAGGTAGCTGAACCAGGTGTGTGTGTGTGTGCGTGTGTATATGCGTGTATGTGTATGTGTGTGAGTGTGTGTGTGTGTGTGTGTGTGTGTGTGTGTCTTTCGATGCCTGTAACTGTGATTACCAACATTAGAGAGCAAATTGTTGCCATTCGAGTGTTTTACATACCAGGGGGGCTTCAGCTTTGGCCATTCTGGTCACAGAGAGAGTTTAACCTCTACACACCCTCACACACAAACAAACACTGGTGGAAACATGCCTCACTCCTTCACTGATGTCTCAACAGACCTATAGGAAAAACAGCTTAACTGTCCTAGAACTTATTGGAAAGATTTTAGGTGGCTCTCACTAATGCCTGCAGAAGCCTAAGTATGGACTTATATGCTATCCTGCTGTAATGTATAAACACACACCCCATATACTGTATATACATGTAAAATGCACGTACGCATGCACACACACACACACATACACACACACACACACACACACACACACACACACACACACACACACACACACACACACACACACACACACACACACACGAAATATACACACACACGCACATGCACACACACACACACACACACACACACACACGCACACACACACACACATCCACATTAAATATACACACACACACACACACACACACACACACGCACTCACACACACACACACACACACACACACACACACACACACACACACACACACACACACACACCCTGAACAAACAAACACACACACACACACTGGAGCTTTTCTGTAGCACTGCCTGGGAACCCTCACGGCGGTAACACACCCCGCCGAGCAGACAGAATCAAGGCGGTGAATCTGGCCTGTTTCCTTTTAACACGCATTCCTATGGAGACGCTGGTGTATCGGCTGCAGGAATGCATGATGTTGATGTGTTAGGATCTCTAAAGCCACTGTGTTATTCTGGCCGCTGTACAGAAGGAGTGAGGCTGACGGTGAGCTGACGGTGAGATGAGGGTTCGCTCTGACAGAGACATTTCTCATCCCAGCAGGGGTGAACTGGTCCCACATGGGTTAGGCTCTGGAAGGTGGTGAGAGAGAGGGCGTGCGTACTGCAGGAGCTCGTCTATGGCACCATTGTGTGTGTGTGTGTGTGTGTGTGTGTGTGTATGCGCTAAGACCCTAACGTGTTGTGACACTTGTGTATGTGTGAGGAATGGTGCTTTAATGGTAGCTGTCTGCTGGATGTGTGAAGAATGCACTCCCATGGGAAAAATTACTTTGGACCAGGCAATGAGAAATGACTGCATGACTGTAGAGTGCAAAGCTTTGTGTGTGTGTGTGTGTGTGTGTGTGTGTGTGTGTGTGTGTGTGTGTGAGGCGGAGGTCGTTTGAGGTGTTAATATGTATTTGTTCGTTTTAGTAAGCCTTATAATGTCTGTTTCCGTGCTAGGCCTGCACTTGTGTTTTTTATCTGTGTGTGTGTGTGTGTGTGTCTGTGTTCAGTAGTGCATGTGTTTGTGCCTATGTGTGTGTGTGTGTGTGAATATGTATGTACACTCACCGAGAACTTTATTAGGAACACCTGTACACCTTGTCATGGTGGAGGTGGTGTAATGGTGTGGGGAATGTTTTCTTGGCACACTTTAGGCCCGTTAATACCAATCAATCATCGCTTGAATGCCACAGCATGTTGCTGACCATGTGTATCCCTTCATGGCCACAATTTACTTATGTTCTAATGGCTACTTCCAGCATGATAATAATGCACCATGTCACAAAGCAAAGGTTGTCTCAAACTGGTTTTATGAACATGACAATGAGTTCAGTGTTCTTCAGTGGCCTTCCCAGTCACCGGATCTGAATTCAATAGAACACCTTCCATCTGCAGGAATTGAAGCTGTTTTGAGAGCAAAGGGAGGCCCTACCCAGTATTAGTATAGTGTTCCTAATAAAGCATTTGGTGAGTGTATGTGTGTGTGTGTGTGTGTGTGTGTGTGTGTGTTAAGTAGGTTGTGTGTTTCTACCTGTGTGTGTGTGTGTGTGTGTGTGTGTGTGTGTGTGTGTGTGTGTGTGTTAAGTAGCTTGTTAATTTGTACCTGTGTGTGTGTGTGTGTGTGTGTGTGTGTGTGTTAAGTAGCTTGTGTGTTTCTACCTGTGTGTGTGTGTTAAGTGAGTTTGTAGGAGAGTGTCAGGGGGGTATGAGACTACCCAGCCCTACAGAGTTAAAGGCTAAGTCCTTGTGAGAGATGGTGCTTGGCCTCCATTATATATATATAATATATATATCATATGTGTTAGATGGGTGGGGGGGGGGGTGTAACCATGGCGAGGGCTCTCCGTGTCCCTGGCCTAGAGGAGAGGATTACCCGCCCCGACCCCTAAGTGAAGACACATCCATTATGATGACCCCCCCCCCCCCCACACACACACACATACACACACACATACACACACACACACACACACACACACACACTGCTCTGACGTCAGACTGTGGTGCAAAAACCCCTATATCATCACATGACCTCATCACAGCCCTGCTCAGCCCCCCTCAACCCCCCTCAGCCCCCCTCAGCCCCCCTCAACCCCCCTCAGCTCCTCAAGGAGAAAGTGTTTACGTTGTTAGCTTGTTAAGTTGTACATGTATACACAATGAAAACTGTCCATTGAGTTATTTTACCCCCCCCCCAAAAAAAAACAAAAAAAACCCCACTGTAATCCATCTTTGACTCTGCACAGTGCATTATTACAGTGCCAAATGTCTTTGAACCGTGCCTCGTTTCCAGTCAATCCATAGAATGGAATATTCTAGAGAAACCCACAACGCCATAACCAAGGAACAATGCCACAGTGTCCAGGTTCATGCCCTCCATTTTGGCTTTGTGTGTTCTGTATATGGCCAACTTGGCCTGGCCACTAACAAAATGGACTCTTGGTACACTTTGCCCCCGAAAATAAACCAAACATTTGGAAATTGAAAACCTAGATTCAGAAACGAAGGTTGCAGACACATAAACAGTGGGTAGCCACTGATTACATTCACAACACAAGTGGTACACTGTATCTGGTGCTAAACACAAAGGACAGGCGGGGGAAACAATAGGGTTACATCTGGATACAAAATGGTTTGATGGAATGACAGAAAGAGAGAGAGAGAGAGAGAGAGAGAGAGAGAGAGACACACACACACACACATGCATCATGCATGTACGCACACACACACACACACACACACACACACACACACACACACACACACACACACACACATGATTACACTATGGCAGAGCAGATAAGCTCCTTTAGCAACAGACTACTACAACCACTACTACAACCACTACTACAACCACTAAGGAGCGCTATAGGAGATCTTTTCTGCCTGCCGCAATAAGACTGTACAACTCCTCCTCCTCCGGCTCGATCAGGGTGATCACAGTCAGGCTGGGGGATGATAAATCAATCAATAAATCTATCTATCTATCTAGGAATCTATCTATCTAGGAGAGGGAGAGGAGGAAGAAGAGGGGGATGGAAGGAGGAGAGGGGGATAGAGGGAGGAGAGGGGAGGAGGGAGGAGAGAGAGATGGAGAGGGATGGAGGAAAGAGAAGGAGAGAAAGAGTTGGGATGCTTCACTGGGGGCCCTTTCTCCATCATGGGGTTTTAATTATTCTCCTCCGCTTCTCCTCTCCCTCCCTCCCTCCCTCTATCCCTCCCTCCCTCCCTCCCACCATTCAAGAAACTAAATGAACTCTTCCCTCCGGTTGGGGATGATGTCATCCAGATAAAGGAGTACTCCCCTAAAATGTCAGTGTGGTGCAGAATTGTAATCACTAAAAGCAGAATAATCCACCCCTACATTGTCTAGTTTTAAGGTGGCATTACTTCCCCCTACATTGTCCCGTTTTAAGGCGGTATGGTAATCCTAGGGTAAGACGTTTGGAAGCCAGATGGAAATCCCAAGGGGCGAAATGCATCAGTCCATTGTCCAGTTTTTAAGGCGGAATGATAATCTTTTGAAGGTGGAATGGTAATCTTTTAAAGCTGGAATGGTTTCTTTTGCTTTTTTGGGGGTAGAATGGTAATCCTTGAAAGGTGAAGAGGCTCTCTCTTACTCTCCTCTTAGTCCAGTCTTAGGTAGGGATCATAACCTGCTTCTAGTTTGTCCTGGGCTTGGCCTGGGCTTGGCCCGGGCTCTCCCAAACACCCCCCGGGGAGAGGAGAGGTGAGAGGGTCTCTGAGTGGTGTATTGATGGGGTGGACAAAAGAGCTATTGAAAACAGGGAGCGAAAGAAAAGAAAAGAAGGAGAAAATAAAAACTGGTGCCCTGACCCAACCATGTAATACCACACAGGATATTGAGTTGGCCTGGAGGTAGGGGAGTGATTGTGGAGTTCTATTGATGTGACTTAGTGAGAACCCACCCTCCCTGTGTGTGTGTGTGTGTGTGTGTGTGTTTGTGTGTGTGTGTGCGTGTGCTTGTATGCGTGCCCATGTA
>NC_139662.1:13879217-13881717 GCF_951799395.1 Argentina silus
TCAGGAGTCAGTTTATTTTTCTTGGTAACTTTAATTAAGCTTTGGAGGAACATCATTCCAAACTAGTATAGACGCCAGGAAGGTACAGGTGACAGGGTACATTGCAGTGGTTGAGGGGTTAATCCTCGCTTGATGGTGACTGGCGGTTCATGTAGCTCCCCAACAGGAAACCCAGACTCTCACCCAGGGTTCTCCCAGCCTCAGTGCTCCTCTCTCCTACAGCCATATTGAGAGCAGCATCAACCACAGACATTCCTCCAAAGGCCTCCATATAGTCAAGTACGGACGCGGGCTGACTGCCCATCACTAGAGATGTTACAGCAGTAGCTACCGCCTGTGCATTCTGAACCTGGAAAACACACACACACACACACACACACACACACACACACACACACACACACACACACACACACACACACACACACACACACAGAGGACAGACAGAATAGGAGTAATGACATCAGCAAAGATTCATCCAATGCTTGAGAAGCAGGGCTGTCAAAGGGACTGGTTTCCTAGACCTAGATTATGCTAGGTCTATCAGTAACATGTCACGTTGCCTGAGGGTGCCCTTACCTGTCGAGACTCTTGCTTGCCGTACCTCAGCCCAGTGGCAAAGTGCTCACAGTTCCTGTTGACAAGGCTGTAGCTCCTCCTCTCACCCACCAAGGCCAGGGCCTCCCTCACGATGTCCTCAATATGCCTGGGCTGGTACTCTCCATCCAGCAGGTTGTTGACTCTCCAGCTGTCCCCGCCCACAACCTCCTTCAGCCTATCCTGCTTCACCAATGCATTAGAACAAGCCACTGACGCTAGGCTGTTAACTTGAGCTCCGGGCTCCTCGCCTGGATGGAGGGGAAAGAGAATCAAAATAACATGGGAAAGAGAATCAAAATAAAATTCGGAAAACTTGTCATGCAACAAAATGGTTTCTAGGAATTTTGTCTTGGTGTTTTATACACAATATATAAAATGAGCAGTTTACACTAGAGAAAACATACATACATGCACATACATTTTAGAAGAACAAACATACATGCATTGCATTGTATTTGTGTATGAAATGTGCTATACAAATAATGTCTGGTTGATTGATTGATTGACTGTTGAAATGTCATCATCTCAAAGCCAATTAAAACAAATTCTGAGAATTTGGGATGATTTGGGCATGACGTTTTAAACATGCTAATTTAGGGTCCATTGACTTCCATTGGTTTTTGGTCAATGCTATCAGCTACCGGTTACAGTGACAGTGCCCAAATAAACAGAACCAAAGTGTGGATTGAAGTACGTCCTTGTCCATAGACCCTCTTCAGGGTAAGTTACCAAATATGTGATTTGTCATTTAGATGAATTACATGAAGTTACATGATAGACTTTACATTATAGACTTTGCAGACTCCACCGGTGTCATGGCAATAGTCAGAGCTCATTATCAATGTCAACATTATCGTTATTACTATACTCACAAGGTGGCGCTACGTGGACGATGAGACCGTCACCGATGTACACAGCCCAGTGACTGTACATCCCACGTGGTATTTCTATCAGGTCCCCTGGCTGTACTTCTCTCTGTGGAAACAGCGTAACAATGTGTAGTTACAGTACTACTTACACAGTTATAACATAACTTCTCACAGTGTAATACGGACATTGCAAAGTGTTACCAACATTTAGAATCATCCTCTAAGAAGCTAAGGGGGCTCTAGCCCTGTAAACTAGTACTATACTATACCTGTGCCTCTGCTGTAGCCCTGTAAACTAGTACTATACTATACCTGCTTCCCTGTGTACTAGCCCTGTAAACTACCTGTGTCTCTGCACTAGCCCTGTAAACTAGTACATTACTCTACATGCGTCCTGCACTTACGTTGCTCATGATTTATTATCCCAGAATGACGCTTCTTTGGTGAAAGTCATTAAATAGTCTGAAAGTGACTTGTAGTTTACAGCAAATTACTCTGGACGTTCTGTCGGTTCTCTGAACTTCTCTGACTAAAATAGAGAGGAATGCACAGCCAGGCTCACTGAGCTTGAAACTGAAACTAAAATAAATGTAAACACACCTCCTTCCTCTTACAAGTTCTCACAAGCCAGACTTTTACTTTTACTTTCATTGTACACACACACACACACACACACAGACAAACACACACACACACACAGACAAACACACACACAGCCCACTGTGACCCCCCCCCACCTCTTTTGACACGGTTGATTAATGTCTTTCAGGATGGTGGGGGGTAAACCAATAAACGTTGGGCACCATGATCTCTGGGTCAAAGGTTATAGGTCACGGTCAATGACAATGTCACTCTGATCATCTGTGTTGGGGTCATGACCTTAGCATGCTGTGGAATAGCATAGCACAGCAGTGTCACTCTCTCCCTTGAGTCAAACCACCGATTGAATCAACTGTAGTGCCTGACATTAAAGTAAGATGGAGGAGTGAGAATGGAAGGATGGAGTTGGAGAGGGGGGTGTTGAAGAGAGA
>NC_139662.1:13886717-13889217 GCF_951799395.1 Argentina silus
ATAATAGAACAAATCCACACTATACACTCAATTTCAAACAAAATCTCAGTGTAATTCGTTTTGGTGGAAATATCTGTTGGTTAATTATCAGGCCAACTAATGTAGACACTCACGCACTAGCTTCTTGGTGGGTCTACCCAAGGTGGGACATGATTGTGTAAATATGGCTGATTGTTAGCTACTGTACAGGTTACGAGTGATTAGGCGATGCCTCACATTTGTTTGTTGGTTTTTATCTTGACGTGGTTACATACCTTTTTACCCTGAAGGGCTTTTGGCGTATTTTCACCCATTTGTGGTCGGGCACACCGCGGCGCGTGAGACGTTTATTTCATTCCTGCGCAGCAATTAAGTAGTAATAGCCGCGAGCGCTCAGGGGCACCGCTGCAGTCCCGTCAGAGCAGCGCGAGACAGAAACCGTCCGATGTTGGCTCTGTCTCCGCACACTCATCTGTGAAAGTAATTTACTACTCTCTGATATTCCGCTAAACGACTTATATTCAACTGACTTTATCGGCTGCTTTTACATTGGCAAAGCGTTGAGCTCTTGCTTGGTGGGGCGGAGGTGTATAAGCGATGATCAGCAAATTTTACCTAATCAATGTGAAAAAACATATCGTTTGAATGAAGAGCTTGAATAGGTTTGTACTGTAACAGGAGACGCTGGGTACGCTGTGGTACCTGAGAAGGTGTTTCCTGACACTGTATTGTTATAGGCCTTTTCTGAAGAGTCTTTTTGGCTGAGCAAAGAAGGGGGAATTCCCAGTTCACGGTTCACTCTGGCAGTTCGCGAGTCTGAGTGGGTCTCTGCAATTATTAGCGATAAAAATCAAACGGGATATCGTGAATAGCATGTTTTCATGCGAAAACCACGCTCATAGTTTCTCAATCCTGAAATAAATTACACATCTGCTGCCGAAGTTTCCTCAGAGTTGACCCCCACATCTTGACCCAAGCGCCATCGTGTGAACACCCCCCCATTCAGAACCCCGCACCACCCCCTCCGTCCTATAACCCCCCTGGGCATCATCCCTGGGGATTTAGGAGGTAATTTAGAAACAGGAAAACGTGTGATTATCTCATTTAATCAATTAGTAGGAGTAGTTAAAGCAGGAAGGGGCATAGATCAGCCCTCCCTGTGGGTCACCATTACCTCTCTTCCTCTTCATCCACCCGTCCATTCCTCTCTTCCTCCACTTCTCCACTCCTCCACTTAGAGGTAATCATCACTCCGTTAAACCCCCAATCCATCCCTCTGACCAGTCCCCTCAGGCCCTTCAGCCCCTACACAACCCCCTCATCACCCAACAACCAGCCTTCCTTGGCCCCCAGGTCACCCCCCTCCCCCTATGCCCCATCCAAGACCCCTCAGCCCTCCATAGCCTCCCCTTGCCCTCTGCTCACCCAGCAACCAGCCTTCCTTGCCCCCCAGGTCATCCCCCCCACCCAAGCCCCATCAGCCTTCCATAGCCTCCACTTGTCCTCTCCTCTCCTCGCCCCGCAACCAGCCTCCCTTGGCCCCCAGCTTGACCCCACCGCAACCAGCCTCCCTTGGCCCCCAGCTTGACTCCACCGCAACCAGCCTCCCTTGGCCCCCAGCTTGACCCCACCGCAACCAGCCTCCCTTGGCCCCCACCCAACTCTTCTCTGCCTCCCTACCAAACCTCCTCCAACTCCCCCTCAGACCCCTGTAGACTCCCCTAGTACCTCCTGGTATTCGGAGTTCCAGGTCTGACGATGGTGTTGCTGGTCTGGTGCTGTGTGTGTGTGTGTGTGTGTGCGTGTGTGTGTGTGTGTGTGTGTCTGTATATGTGTATGTGTGTGTGACTAGGTGTCTGAGTGGATGGATGGGCCTTGAGGGAGAAGCCAGTGTTTGTGATGGGAAGTAGGGAACAGCCCTTAAACCCCGGCGGTGGGCTCGTAAAGTGTGTCTGGAACCGCAGGGGTGGGGGTCCGGGGTCCGGGGTCATATGTGTGTGTGTGTGTGTGTGTTTTTGTGTGTTTTTGTGTGTGTGTGTGTGAGTGGCCGTGTTCGTGTGTGTGAGTGCATTTGTGTGTGTGTGTGTGTGTGTGTGTGTGTTTTGTGTGTGTGTGTGATTGTGTGTGGTGTGTGTGTGTGTACGTGTGTGTGTGTGTGTGTGTGTGTGTGTGTGTGTGTGTGTGTCTATCGAGGTAGACTCCGGGGATGTGTGTGGGTTCTCAGGGGGTGTCACTGTAGCCCGTGGTCAGTGATGTGCGTGCCGGTGAGTGTTTGTGCACACATGCACACACACACACACACACACACACACACACACACACACACACACACACACACACACACACACACACACACAAACACACACACACACACACACACACACACACACACACACACACACACACACACACACACACACACACACACACACACAGAAACAAGCACACTGCGCCTCAACACCCTTTTTGAAAAGATTACATTATTTCACAGAGTGCCTCAGATTGAGGAGGCTATTTGCTT
>NC_139662.1:13909217-13914217 GCF_951799395.1 Argentina silus
CTAACCTGCACCCAGGGAGCAGTAGCAGTCGTGTGTGTGTGTGTGTGTGTGTGTGTGTGTGTGTGTGTGTGTGTGTGTGTGTGTGTGTGTGTGTGTGTGTGTGCGTGTGTGTGTGCATGTGTGTGTGTGTGTGTGACAGGACTGCGAGGTGGAGCAATGTGTGCTGGGAAGGTGTGGACAGGGTCACATCTGACCCCTTCCTCCCCCTTCCTCCTCCCTTCCCCATCAGAATATGACCCCAACAACTATGACCTCCCAACTCTGAGTTGAGCAACTTATATTGACCATTGAGGTATATGTAAAGAGAGAGTTCAGCCAGTGTCTTTGACACTAGACGCCATGTTGATATGTGCCATTCCAGTCATTCATGACAATATTTGGTTTTGTGCTCTGTTTACATGGCTCTGACATTGAGTAATCAGGCCTGGCTCTGACACTGACTCTGCTCTGGCCTTAATCTGCCTGTCTCTGGGTTCAGTGCATGGTTATTGATGGAGTCCATTCTCCCTCTGCTATTATCTGTTGAACAAAGACGTAGACATGCACACACACACACACGCACACACACACACACACACACACACACACACACACACACACACACACACACACACACACACACACACAGTCAATCACCCGTGTGTGCACCTTGCCCCACTGCTAGACAAAACCCCAGACATGTCACGGGTCAAAAGGTGAAAGGTCAAGTCAAGACGTGCAGGGTGGGCGAGAAATTGACCTTTATGTGTCAATGGGAGTGTGTGTGTGTGTGTGTGTCTGTGTGTGTGTGTGTGTGCATGCGTGTGCGTGCGCGCGTGCGTGTGTGTGTGTGAGTGTGTGTTTGTGTGTGTAGGTCTTGGGTCATACCCCTCACTGTAGACATTACTGAGGTGAAGCCAACCAAAACAGAGGTCTCGGCACGGAGCAAGTCATTCCAGTGCAGCTGGACCCTGTTAAAGGCCAGAGAGCAGTGTGTGTGTGTGTGTGTGTGTGTGTGTGTGTGTGTGTGTCTCTGTGTATGTGTGTGTGTGTGTGCGTGTGTGTGTCTTGTATTCTCAGAATGCCCTAACACCCTATGCCAGAGTTGACCACCCTCCCGCCTTCTGGTCAATTTGGATGCAGAGATCCCCCAAAAACCCAACAGCACCTTGAGGAGCTGGGCCAGATATACAGAATAAACCCACTACTGATGGTTCTGAGAAGCAGAATAAACCCACTACTGATGGTTCTGAGAAGCAGAATAAACCCACTACTGATGGTTCTGAGAAGCAGAATAAACCCACTACTGTGGTTCTGAGAAGCCTGGATGGGTTTAACTGTCTTTGCTAGGTTGCCAGACTGCCCTCCCATTGTTGCTGCTGCTGCAGTTTACACAAGCACACACACGCACGCACGCACACACGCACGCTTGCATGCGCACACACACACACACACACACACACACACACACACACACACACACACACACACACACACACACACACACACACACACACAGGATGCAAAAACTTTTTAATACTGAACTTGAATCAGTTAACATAATATCAGTTTCATACTGTAGAAATTGGTGAGCCTGTCATCCAATTTCTACCTCCTCTAGTCTCCCCTGATTGCCACCCAGGATCCCCTCCATTGGTAGTGGAGCTGAAGCAGTGATGAGTGTTGGGCTTAAGGAGGGGTCTCCAGGGGAGTGTTGTTGGGGGACTTTTAACAACAGGCTATCGGAGGGGAGCAGGCTGTCTGACGCTAACTCCCTGGTTGACCCCAGGCTAACACCTCACGTGTTTACTTTATGATGGCCCTCCTCAGAGGTCACGACCCCACGACCCAGACTTCATTCGCCCCCATGCCAGTGGACACACCCCCTAGCTCGGCATGGAGGAATGGGGGAGTTAGTAGAGTTGGTAGTGAGTTAATGGTGAGTTAGTAGTGAGTTAGTTGTGAGTTAGTAATGAGTTAGTAGTGAGTTAGTAGTGAGTTAATGCTGAGTTAGTAGTGAGTTAGTAATGAGTTAATGGTGAGTTAGTAGTGAGTTAGTTGTGAGTTAGTAATGAGTTAGTAGTGAGTTAGTAGTGAGTTAATGCTGAGTTAGTAGTGAGTTAGTAATGAGTTAATGGTGAGTTAGTAGTGAGTTAGTTGTGAGTTAATGGTGAGTTAGTAGTGAGTTAGTAATGAGTTAGTTGTGAGTTAATGGTGAGTTAGTAGTGAGTTAGTAATGAGTTAGTTGTGAGTTAATGCTGAGTTAGTTGTGAGTTAATGGTGAGTTAGTAGTGAGTTAGTAATGAGTTAGTTGTGAGTTAATGGTGAGTTAGTAATGAGTTAATGGTGAGTTAGTAATGAGTTAATGGTGAGTTAGTAGTGAGTTAGTAGTGAGTTAGTAATAAGTAAGTAGTCGGGAGACTTGAACGTTTGGGAGAGATGCATCAGAGAGCTGGAAACTGTGTGTCTCAGCTTGTGCCCTGGTGCACTGGAACTGGAACCGGAACAGGTTTTGGGATTGACGTGTGTATCTGTGATCGCCTTGTGTTGTCTGGGTTGAAAGTGTGTGTCTGCAATCGTCTTGTGTGTCCTTGCACGCATCTGTTGTCAAGTCATCTGGCCCTCTCCTCAGAACACTCCTCTCTCTGTGATGCAGCAGCTGTGGAGACCAAAGGCTTGGGCCGACTCAAGCATCCAACTGTCCAAAAAGCTTTGAAAAGCCTCTTTGTGTGTGTGTGTGTGTGTGTGTGTGTGTGTGTGTGTACTCTGTGTGTGTACTCTGTGTGTGTGTACTCTGTGTGTGTACTCTGTGTGTGTGTCTGTATGTGTGTGTGTGTGTGTGTGTGTGTGTGTGTATACTGTATTTGCCTGTATTTGTGTGTGTGTGTGTGTGTGTGTGTGTGTATGTGTGTGTGTGATTTCCTGTTAGTGTTACTAGTCCTGATTGCTCTCCAGTGACAGTGTGTTTACTCTGGCTGCAGCAGCTCCCTCCCCCAGTATAAACACCTTGGCCTGCTTTTATTATCCTCCTGCCTTGTTTGTCCCTCATGCCTCCCCTTACACACACATTCTGGGGCTAATACTTAGCACCGGGATGTCAATCATCTAGCTCAGTAATACACTGTAAACTAAGTAGCAATCAGTGGTTGGGATACACACATTGTCACAGCTTTATTTGGCAATAATACCACTAATTTGTGTGTGTCTGTGCGTGCGTGCGTGCGTGCGTGCGTGCGTGAGTGCGTGCGTGCGTGCGTGCAGCATTCGTCTGGTTTGAGCAGGCTGTCAGGAATGAGTAATGTGGCTCATATTAGTGTTAAGTCGCTTGGCCTGTGCCACTCTGACATCACTCTCAAGTGGCCTACTTCAGGAAATAATCACAGTCGTCTGACTGAGCACTCTTCTCTCACTTCCAAAGAGCACTCTACACACACACACACACACACACACACACACACACACACACACACACACACACACACACACACACACACACACACACACACACACACACACACACACACACACACACACACACACACACACACACACACACACACCACACACACACACACACAGACACACACACAGACACACACACACACACACACACACACACACACACACACACACACACACACACACACACACACACACACACACACACACACTGCGTTTGAGTAGATGAGTTTAACCTTGTCACTCTGACCAGTGCCACTCTTGGCTTGTTTACTGTTGGTCACCATGACACCCTTCCTCAGCATCTATTGTAATCAGTCTAGAACAGGAAACAGGAAACAGTCTGGCCCTGTTTTTCCTGTAGGACTCCTTTCTTCATAACACCACTCTTCCGCCTCTTTAGGCCTCTACTTCTCTCTAGGCCAGAGGATTTGTTTTGGGGGCTAAAAAGGTCCTGTACTGGGCTTGGGAGTGGGTTCTCGAGGGACCTGTTCGTTGCAGGGCCCGGGTACACGGTTCAGAGTAGGAAGAGGGTCCGCCTGCTCAACTACATGATAGGCTAGGCTAAGCTAGCCATTTGGAAGACCCGAGAAAAAAGGATTCTGGGCTAGGGTCGACAAATGCTAGGGCAGGGAGGATGGGACTGGTGGCAGCGAGGCTACGGGTTGAGTTTGGGGGTCATGTGATTGATAGTGTTTTATTTTTTTGTAAATGTTTTTATAGTACACATTTGTGATTTATGTATTGACTGGTGTCAATAAAGGCTTATACGTATATAAGCCTTTCGCACATTTCTGTTTCTCTAGTTCTCTTTTTCTCTCTTTTGTTGTGTCTCTCTCTCTCTCTCTTGCTCTCTCTTTGCTCACTGATCCCTCCCTGTGGCCCTCTATTTGGCTGTGGGAAAAATCTGGAAAGCTCAAATTTTGTTGAAGTTGATTGTATTTCATCTTTTTAAACTCTTTTTCTTGGCCTTTATTGCTCACATGTGGAATCAATGGTCTTTGTTAAGAAATCTTTTTGTTCTACACAAACCCCTAAAGTCAAATTGGATGACAGTTACTGTAGCACTGTGTATTTGGATTTATTTAACAACTCTTCCCTTGTGTGTGTGTGTGTGTGTGTGTGTGTGTGTGTGTGTGTGTGTGTGTGTGTGTGTGTGTGTGTGTTTGTGTTCCACAGACGGAGTGCGCCAACTTCGTGCGCTTGCTGCAGCCCTACAACCGCACCCACCTGCTGGCCTGTGGTACTGGGGCCTTCCAGCCCATGTGTGCCTATGTGTACGTAGGCCACCGCGGAGAGGTAAGACATACACACACACTCACACCCACCCACACACACACACAAACAAACACACACACATGCTGACAGACGAATTGGCTTGAATTAGTCACACTACATTGCTCTACATATGTTGTTCTCCAGCAGCCAGACAGTAATCAGATGAGTCTGTGTGTTCTGGAAGGTTCTGTCTCCTCATATGGAGCGGCCCCAGGGCTCTCTAGACGTTGCTGTCGTACACTCCTGCTGTGTAAGGGACAGTCCCACCTAGGGAGCCAACGTGA
>NC_139662.1:13919217-13926679 GCF_951799395.1 Argentina silus
TACGTTTGTGTGTATGTGTGTGTGGGGGGGGGGGGGTAGTGTGTGTTTGTGTGTGTGAATGTGTGTGTGTGTGTGTGTGTGTGTGTGTCTTCCCACCCTGCCTTGGTCAGCCCTGCAGCTGGACCCCACAAACCCCTGGATCTGTCCCATAATGCATTGTGTCTGGCAGGCAGACACTCAGGGAGAGCCAACGGATAGTCTGGCCCCCGGTACACATGGAGAGACAATGGATGATTGTACACACACACACACACACACACACACACACACACACACACACACACACACACACACACACACACACACACACACACACACACACACACACACACAGACCCCCCCCCCCCAGCATGGAAAAGTACAACAACAGAAACAAAGGCTCTTCTAAATTGCTTAAATAAAGGGACACTCCACTTTTTAATTTTTTAAAACATTTTTTTACCTCATATTCAATATCTCCAGAACCGTACCAGTGGTTTTCTATGTTCTATACTCAAAAAGATAAGAGGTCCTAAAGAAATGACCCCCTATGATGTCATTGGTGCACACAACCAGACACACACACGTGTATAACTGGATGTAACCGATAATGTTTTGTTTTCTGTTGTGCAACAGGACGGTACATGTTTTGCCCAGTGGAGCCTCATCTCATTTATCTTGTGTCTTATTTGTCTTTATTGAAGCTGAAGAGGGGAGACCTCAGGAATAATGATGATTAAATACAGTGGAACTGCAGTCAAACGCAAACTTCAAGAGGTTCTAACAGATAGATTCATCTGAGAAGGAAAGAGAGGGAGGGAAGGAAAAAGAGAGAGAGATCACAGAGAAAGAAGAGAGAGGCATATTAGTCAGTCAGTGAGTCCCACATTAGTGAAGAGAGGCTCTTTGGCAGGAGGACATGGGGGTCAGTGACCCTCCTTCCTCATACACACACATACACACACACACACACACACACACACACACACACACACACACACACACATACACAGAGCTCTCTCTCAGACACACTAGGGGTCGTCTATTGAAAGCCAGTGGAGCCACAGTCAGTATGAATCACTGTGCAGAGAGAGCTGTTGATCCCTCTGTACTCACAGGAGTCCCCTGACAGTCAGACAGACAGACAGACAGACAGACAGACAGACAGACAGACAGACATACTCACTCTGGACAGACAGACAGACAGTCTCTGGACAGACAAACAGACAGACAGGCATACTCTGGACAGACAGACAGACAGTCTCTGGACAGACAGACAGACAGACAGACAGACAGACAGACAGACTCTGGACAGACAGACAGACAGACAGACAGACAGACTCTGGACAGACAAACAGAAAGACAGACAGACAGACAGACAGACAGACAGACAGACAGACAGACTGTGGACAGACTCTGGACAGACAGACAGACAGACAGACAGACAGACAGACTCTGGACAGACAGACTCTGGACAGACAGACAGATGGACTCAAGGTCTCAAGACTACAGGATGGGTCAGTGTGTGGACCAAATGATCATAAATATACTATTACTCTCTACACCCTTCTTCTGAGGGGAGTACAGTAGAATGGAGCTGTCCATTTGGAACTAGGCCACTATTACTATCTATGTCAGTAAATATAAACTCCACTGTCTCTGACCTGCTCAATCTTATTATTATACAGCTCCTTGGCTGGGAGAAGATCACTGGAGATACATATACTACAGACACACAGTAGACACATACACACACAGGCATGCACACACACACACACACACACACACACACACACACACACACACACACACACACACACACACACACACACACACACACACATCATCTAGCCAGTGAGGTGATGACAGAGCTAAGGGAGCTGTGCTTTGTCTACGACACAACATATTTACTTGGTGAAGATTATCTTGTTGAGAGCATGACCTGGAGCTCTCTGTCTTGTAGAGTCACACAGACACACACACACACACACACACACACACACACACACACACACACACACACACAAGCTCTCTGTCTTGCAGAGCAGGGATGTGATTACATCTGGTCCCAGGTCAGTTCAGGATGCTGTCTGAGTCAATGGGAGATCCAGTTCCAGACAGCTGACACCTGATCTGTGGCCAGTGTGTGACCTGCTCTGGGGACGTGGACATTCTGGTTGGGGGCTATTGATGCGCTCTCTTGTTCAGGGGGCGGCTAGTGGTTCAGGTGTTTCACCATGCCTCTGTAGCTCATATTTTGTTCTTCTTTTTCATTTCCCCCTTGTCGTCCTTTATTTCCTCATCCCTCCGCATCCCCTTTCCTCTCCTCTTTCGTCCATTCACTTGTTTCGTCTCCGCTGCCCTCCCCTCCTCTCATTCCTCCCCTATTCTCTTGTTTCTTCCCCTCTCCTCCCCTCCTCTCCTCCATCTCATCCCTCTCTCCTAGGTGGAGAGTTGTACACTGGGCTGACGGCAGACTTCCTGGGGAGAGACTCTGTGATCTTTCGTAGTATGGGCGGTCGCTCCACCATGAGGACAGAGACAGACCAGAGACTGCTGCATGGTACAGCCCTACACCACACAGTCAAACAAGCTTTATCCATATACCCTATCACATATGCATACAATAGTAGATTATAGTGTTCAATGTAGTGCAAACTGTACAAATGATATGGTTTTCAACCACACTGCATCCACACATACAGTCAATACAGTACAGCCCTGATGCAGAATGCCCCCCTACCTACACAATCAACCTGGGGAAGCTGTTCAATGATCAATGTTCTACTAGTATACTGTGAGTTTATTAACCTCCCTCTCTCTCTCTCTCCCTCTCTCTCTCTCTCTCTCTCTCTCTCTCTCTCTCTCTCTCTCCATCTCTCTCCATCTCTCCAATCTCTCTCTCTCTCTCTCTCTCTCTGTATCCCCCCCCCCTCCTCCCCTCCAGATCCGAAGTTTGTGGCGGCCCACCTGATCCCAGACAACGATGACAGGGACAATGACAAGGTGTATTTCTTCTTCACGGAGAAGGCCATGGAGGCCGGGGACAGGGAGGGGGCCATCCACACCCGCGTGGGACGCGTCTGTGCGGTGAGTTTTATATTGTTTTATATAAAGCCCATATTGTATATTGAATCATAGCTCATACTAAAGTGTTCTCTAAAAGTTCCCATTCCATAACGCATTCTAAAGGTAGATATACAGTAGTAGTGGGAGAATCAGGTGAGTACACTATGGTCCACTATGGTCCACTATGATCCACTATGGTCCACTATGGTTCACTATGGTCCACTATGGTTCACTATGGTTCACTATGGTTCACTATGGTTCACTCTGGCCCACTATGGTTCACTATGGTCCACTATGGTTCTTTATAGTTCACTGAGCTTGGGAACTGGACCACAGCTGCGGGTTCAATCCCCTGTGGAGCCTCAGTCATGAGATAGAGAAAGTATAACATTTCGACACGCTTATAGTATCTCCTTACAGCTTTAGACGGGCCACATAGACAGAGATGGAGATGGAGAGGGAGGGAAAGAGAAAGAGGGAGGGGGAGAGAGAGAGGGAGGGGGAGAGAGAGAGAGAGAGGGAGAGAGAGGGAGGGGGAGAGAGAGAGAAGGAGAGAGAGGTAAAGAGAGAGAGTATATATGTCCAGCGGCGGTATGTAGAGGACTGACATTCCAGGACAATTGGCGTCTTCTTTTTCCTCTCAACACACAGCTGTCGGATGTGCTGTGGTTTGAGCACGCATACCTCCGACCTCACTCACATTCTCACACACACAAATGCACACACACACACACACACACACACACACACACACACACACACACACACACTGCACTCCATATACCGTATACATAGTATGTATATCTCTCTATCCCTCCCCTAGGCTCTGTTAAACACTGGCTGTTATAATCAGTTCAGTTACACCAGAAGACATCCTGCCAAGACAGCATTTCTCTCTGCTTGTCCTGATCCTAGGCAACACACACACACACACACACACACACACACACACACACACACACACACACATACACACAGACACACAGACACATGTGAGTGTGGAGGTTTATCGTGATATAATAATAATAATAATAATAATAATAATAATAATAATAATAACAATAATGCATTTATTTTGTATAGCATTTATTTTGTATAGCTTTTCTTAGTACTCAAAGACACTTCATTCCATGGAGAGAACAAGAATAGATAGGTAAATAAAAAGCCAAACAAAAGCACAGTGAGTAAAAACAACAACACAAAAAAAAGATTTTTGAGGGGTCATTTGAAGGAGGTAATACCAGACCTAGGTCACAAACATAAACCAAACACTTTCAGATACTTGAGCGGTGCTTGATTTAGTCCAAGTGGTACCGTACATAACAATGGCACCAACGCACTGGTCCCAGAAGTGAAGACTCCGCTTTAAAGCCCACCTCAAAAAGACACAACCACAGTGCTTTGGTTTGTGATGGTGAATCCATGATGGTAGCTAATGTGTGTTCTGTGATATTCTCTGTCAGAATGATGCAGGTGGCCAGAGAGTCCTGGTGAACAAGTGGAGCACCTTTATCAAGGCCAGACTGGTGTGTTCAGTGCCTGGACCTCACGGCATTGACACACACTTTGACGAGCTGGGTGAGACACACACACACACACACACACACACACACACACACACACACACACACACACACACACAAAGAAGACCATAAGCACACTCACACCTATAACACACACACTCCTACATACATACATACATACACTCCTACATACATACATACATACACACACATACTCATAAACTTCTCCTCATCTCTTCTTCTCTCTACTAGAGGATGTGTTCCTGCTTAGAACCAAGGATGAGAAGAACCCTGAAGTGTATGCCATCTTCAGCACCATCAGGTGAGCTCTCAGGCTCACACACACACACACACACACACACACACACACACACACACACACACACACACACACACACACACACACACACACACACACACCTGCTTACTGTAACACTTACAACCCCTGTGGTACTAGTAGTAAAGACTGCCCTGCTGTCTTCTCTCTGTCTGCCGTAGTAACGTGTTCCAGGGCTTTGCGGTGTGTGTGTACCGCATGGCTGACATACGAGAGGCCTTCAACGGACCGTTCGCTCACAAGGAGGGTCCTGACTACCAGTGGGGGGCTTATGAAGGCAGGGTGCCCTACCCGAGGCCTGGGGTGGTGAGTACTGAAGGTTATTTTTTGGAGTGGGGCAGTCCCACTCTCATATTTTTTCAATCATCACCTTAGACTTCACCCTGTCTGTCTGTCTGTCTGTCTGTCTGTCTGTCTGTCTGTCTGTCTGTCTTCTGTCTCTCCGTCAGTCTCTCTATCCGTCCGTCTGTCTGTCTGTCCGCCGGTCTGTCAGTCTGTCTGCCTGCCTCTCTGTCTGTAGGATCAGATATGTCTTCTTGGCCCCCAAACAACCCTGAGAGAGGGATTGGGGGGTGGGGGGGGGAGTGTGTGAGAGAGAGAGAAGATAACGGTTTGGCCAGGAGGCAAAAGTGTGGAACTTTACACCATCTCAAGCTATCAGGTCATATATGGGATCCCTCTCTCTTTCTCTCTACTCTCTCTCTCTCTCTCTTTCTCTCTACTCTCTCTTTTCTTTCATTACTTTTCTCTGTTTTCATCCTTTCTTTAGAAGATTTTGATTAAAACTCCCAGAGAGACTTTTGTTCATAGAGAAACCTTCTTTCCTGGATGTTTGTTCAGAGATAGACAGGGTTTAGATGCCTTCGCATTCACACACACACACACACACACACACACACACACACACACACACACACACACACACACACATACATACAC
Organism: Argentina silus; assembly: GCF_951799395.1. NCBI lineage: Eukaryota > Metazoa > Chordata > Actinopteri > Argentiniformes > Argentinidae > Argentina > Argentina silus. The sequence continues at coordinate 13,925,065 of NC_139662.1, forward strand.
ACACTCCAACATCTTCCCACATGTTTTAGGTTCATAATATTCTGGCTGATCTCCAACTCTCATCCAAGATGATCATCCAGAGTCATGACTCTTCCCTCCACCTTTCATATTATCCCTACGCCCCCATCCTAATGGTCTCCATATGCAGAGAGTCTTCTCTGTCCTGGGACTCACTCCTACACACCTGGGCACTTAATGATGATGTCAGAGTAGAGCTGAGAGACTTGGCTTCTGTACTCGGTGCTCTGGACTTATCTGACTGTCGTCTCCTCTGCCTGATATATTTGCACACACACACACACACGTACTCGCACGCACACACACACACACACACACACACACACACACACACGCACGCACAGACACAAACACACAAACACAGTCTCACACACACACTGTAGCGTAGCTGTCCCTAAGAGACTCACAGCACCTCTCCACTGTCTGAAAGCTGCGCAGTACAGTAATTGCTCAATCACCCTATGACACACACACACACACACACACACACACACACACACACACACACACACACATACACAATAAGACCAGATAAGACTGTGCCAATTATTCTCCCTCTCAGTCATGTCCACCTAAGCTCTTCTCTGGGGACGGTGAACAGCTGAGGTTGTGAGAAATAAGAGTTGGGATCACTTCCTAATACAATACATGTCTGTTACAACTCACTTACATGAACATCAGGGGAGGCTGGTGGAGGTAGAAATCGGAGGACGGGCTCATTGTAATGCATGGAACGGAATGAGGAACGGTATCAAACACATGTGTTCCTCATCTCTTAGAATAAGGCCGTCCTTGATACCGTTTCTCATTCTGTTCCATGCATTACACTGAGCCCGTCCTCCGATTTCTACCTCCACCAGCCTCCCCTGATGGACATGGCGTCGATGTGAGCTCTGTCAGAGAGGAGGGTGGATCAGTGTGTGTTATGACAACATTTAAAGGAATCTTTCCAACATGTGGGAACACAGTGTTGCGTATCAGTTCCCAGCCAAGATGATAAGACAAACAACATTCAGCCGTAAATGATGTATCCACCGGTCTTTAAAAAAGGCTTAACTGCATAGAAGATCTAGATTACCTTTCTGGCAACATAGATTTTAATCTCAGTGAGATTAACCTGGATTAATGATATGAATGAAGGTTAGATGGAAGGAAAATGTCCTCTCTGTGTTAACCCCTTCCTCTCTCTCTTCCCCTCCTCCTCCCCCTCCCCCTCTCTCTCCTCCAGTGTCCCAGTAAGATCACCAACCAGCCCGGCAGACAGTTCAGCAGCACCAAGGACTACCCTGACCAGGTGTTGCAGTTCGCCCGCGGCCACCCGCTGATGTGGCGCCCGGTGTACCCAGCCCTGCAGCACCCCCTGCTGGTGAAGGCCAACATTCCCTACAGACTCAGGCAGATCGTGGTGGACCGCGTGGAGGCAGAGGACGGCCAGTATGATGTCATGTTCATCGGCACAGGTGAGAGGTCGCTGTGACACGTAGAGACATTAAAAGAGAAGTTTGTTATCCCAGTAACTTCAGTAGTCTCCTGCAGTCTCCGTTCCTCTCTGTTGTGAGACTCCATCGAAGGGATCCTGTATGTACTGTGGATGTGA
>NC_139662.1:13926879-13936879 GCF_951799395.1 Argentina silus
GCAGAGCAGAGATGGAGCAGAGAGAGAGAGAATGAGGAAAATGAAATGAGAGAGTAGAGTCAATATCTCTGGTGAACGATTTAACCCTAATTAGGAGATGTTGGAGAGAGAGGGAGAGAGAGAGAGAGAGAGAGAGAGAGAGAGGAAGAGAGAGAGAGAGAGAGGGAGAGAGAGGGAGAGAGAGAGAGCGGGAGAGAGAGGGAGAGAGAGAGAGAGAGAGAGAGAGGAAGAGAGAGAGAGAGAGAGAGAGAGAGAGAGAGAGAGATATTGAGACATGGTGAGTCTTAGTGGATTTGAGTGAGAGTCAGAAAGTCAGTTGGAGTGCAGTGACCCGTTGCATGCTCAGTAAAGCTCTCCCCTCTCTCATGCCAGGTTGTGAGTGCCTCCTCTAAGCTTCTACCAGTGTCTCAGTCAGCCGTAGAAGCATTAAGGAATTACTACTGCTTTTTACTTCCCACCAAATAAACTGTGTGTGGCAGCTGTTCATTTAAAAAGAGCAGGCGGAGATGTTTGCTTTGGCACAAACACCCCAGGAGAGAGAAAAACCAACAACTGGACAGGATTTCATGGTTTTCTGATTCATGATTTCCTTTAGCCACCCAAGCTGAGAAAACAGCTCAAAAACTCAACTTTGCCCCCCCCCACCCCCCCACCCCCCCCCCCCCCCCCCCCCCCTCTCCATCTCTCCCCCCCCCCTCTTCCCCTCTCTCTCTTTCTCCTGTAGGTGAAGCTGGACGAGCGAGTGATGCGGACGGAACAGGGCCTGCTGTTCCGTCGTGTGTTCCGCCCGGACGCCGGCGTCTACGTGTGTCGCTCCCGTGAGCATGGCTTCACCCGGACCCTGGCCCGCCTGGCCCTGGAGGTCCTGCAGGGGGAGACACTGAGCCAGCTGCTGGCCCGCGACGAGCCAGGCTCCGACGCCCTGGGGGGGGTCAAGGACCGGTCCGGGTACCGGGCGTGGCCTCCGTGCCACGCCTACAGGGGCGGCGTAGGCGGGGCCCCCCTCAGCCAAGCCCGTTCCTGGTTTAAGGACATCATGCAGCTGATTGGACCGTCCAACATTCCGCACGTGGAGGAGTACTGCGAGCGCATGTGGTGCAGCGACAAGCTGCGGCGCAAACACAAGAGCATGCTGGACAAGTACCGGCAGGCGCAGGAAAGCGCACGCAAGGCACGCAACAAGTCTTCCGGGGAACGCAACCGGACGCCGCGCGACGTCAGCCACAGAGGGTAGAGGAGAGACGATAGGAGAGGAAAAGGAGAGGAGAGGAAAAAGAGGAGGACTAAGAGAAGGAGGGGACTACGTGACAGGATGCATTAAAGAGAGAGAGAGAGACAGAGAGAGGAGGTTGTAACATCGACGGAGAGACAGCACAGAAAGACCGCACGGTCACAGAGAAGTTAGAGACGGAGACAGGCGTTCATGTTGGGGAAGGAGGAGAGAGAGAGAGAGAGAGAGAGAGAGAGAGAGAGAGACAGAGACTCATCAGGTCAAGAAGCTTCTAGAAGAATCCTCTAAGCTCCAACAGGAAGACCCCTCTCCACAAGGGACCCTCCTCTCCACACACCCCTGTAACCTCAGTGGCTCTCTGTAAGGCGTGGGTTGACTGTGTGTACTACAGTGTAAATAGATGCTGGACTGCTATAACCTAACTCTGACTGATGACCTTTGTTGTGACCTCTTTACTGATGTTTTTGTTCCTCCCAATCCCACCTACAGTACCCACCTCTGGGCTTAGTTCCCCATCTCTCACGCTGTATACACACACGCACATGCACACACACACACACACACACACACACACACACACACACACACACACACACACACACACACACACACACACACACACACACACACACACACACACACACACACACACACATACACTCACCGAGCACTTTATTTATGAACACTATACTGATACTGGGTAGGACCTCCCTTTGCTCTCAAAACAGCCTCAGTTCTTCGTGGCATTGATTCCACAAGATGTTGGAAACATTCCTTTGAGATTCTGGACCATGATGACATGATTGCATCACACAATTCCTGCAGATTTTTCAGGTGCGCTTTCAAGCTGTGAATATCCCGTTCTACCACATCCCAAAGGTGTTCTATTGAATTCAGACCTGGTGACTGGGAAGGCCACTGAAGAACATTGAACTCATTGTCATGTTCATGAAATCAGTTTGAGCCGACTTTTGCTTTGTGACATGGTGCATTATCTTGCTGGAAGTAGCCATTAGAAGATGGGTGAATTGTGGCCATGAAGGGATGGACACGGTCAGCAACAATACTAAAATAGGCTGTGACATTCAAGCGATGATTGATTGGTATTAATGGGCCCAAAGTGTGCCAAGAAAACATTCCCCACACTGTTACACCACCTCCACTATGAGAAGGTGTACAGGTTCCTAATAAAGTGTTCGGTGAGTGTAAATGCACACACAAATGCACACACACACCATGCAACATAATAAGCGCACTCACACACCACGCCAACCCGTAACACATGAGAGAATTTCTCCAAGTGAAAAAGTTGAGACGATTGTTGACGGTTCAACAGAGAAAAGTGCTCCATCAGATACTCCAGTTCCCACCATCCCCCTGCGTGTCGTAGTTCTCCTCACAAAGAAGGGAATAATACAGGGGTCAGCGGCAGCGGTGAAGCGTTCTGGTTTCTGCTTTGTAAACACTGGTCCTTTATTTAAATACAGGATTACCCATGTCTGGGCTCTGTTGTTTAAACACACAATCTTTTCACTGACAGATTCCCTAAAAAGCTTTCTCTCTCCTTCCAAAGGGCCAGGGGTGGAGGGGAGGAGGGGTGGAGGGGCAGAGGAGTGGAGGGGTAGGTGGGGGCTAACTCAGATAAAGGGACGGGGAGGGACGGGGACAGGGGGGTCAGGAGAGAGGGGTGGGGAGGGGGGGGGTCTAACTCAGTAAAAGGGACAGGCTGGAGGGGGAAGATCAGGAGAGGCGGCAGAGGGGAGTGGTAAAAGAGACGGGAGGGGAGGGGGAGGGAATCTGGTTGGGGTTTGAGTAAGAAACAGGGTCACTGAAGGGGTCTTGGAGATAGTGTGGGGGAGATTTTATAATGTGGACAGTTGGAGGATAGGGATTTTCAATAAGGTTGGATATGCAATCAGGGACAGGCGTATCCTCTTTGGGACAGTAGTTTGTCATTGTTGTTTGACGGTCAGGTGGTTCACTCCCTTCCTTTCTCCCCTTGATCGCTTTTACTGGCATTTAGATTGGCAGGTACAGTAGAGGAGGAAGAGGAGGACAAGAGGAGGAAAAGGTGGAAGGGTGGAGTAGAATGAAAGAGAGGAAATAGGAAATAAGGGCACTGAGGTAAAAAGAGATCTTTGACTTCCAGAACATCAGGGGAGGCTGGTGGAGGTAGAAATCAGAGGACGGACTCATTGTAATTCATGGAATAGAATGAGGATTGGTACCTTATTCCGTTCCATGCATTACAATGAGTCCGTCCTCAACCAGCCTCCCCTAGCACAGAGGTAAACAGAGATGTTTGAGTGCCAGAATATACATCACACAGAACATGACTGAAGCTCTGCTATACTCTGTAAAAACACATTTTCCCACAATCCCATTTGTGTGAAGTAATTACATACTTTAAAAATGTGGCACATTATTATTTTTCTTGACAGAATCTTAAACACCACATGCATCACTCAACTTCAGTTTATTTACTTAGTTTGAGGAAAGTGAGAGCAGTTATTACGGCTCCAATCCTGATGTTTTCTCTGCAAATATTGTTTTTGATGGTATCTAGACGACGGGCCAGAATGTGATGGAAGGCTGCTGCCCAGCTTCGTTCATCTAGATGGGAACGACAAGACCAATGTTCCAATTCCCTCAGGCCCTTTTAGCCGATACTTTAATCCTAACATCTCATTGAGTTGAATGATGCAACATCAGTGTTTAACCGAATTACAGAAACCTGAGATACAACGCTAGATGAATATCATGAACAGTTGGAATACAAAAGTGATCAGTGTTTAACCGAATTACAGAAACCTGAGATACAACACTAGATGAATATCGTGAAAAGTTGGAATACAAAAGAGATCTTATCAATTCAAGGGCCCCAAATAATGTTAAGCAGAGCAGAACATACCCAACAACTCAGAATACTACAGCATTTGTATTGTACCTAGTCTTTAACAATGTATTTTGTTTTGTACCTTGTGTTTAACAATGTCTTTTGAGAAACCTGTCTGAATATGCATTTGCATATCATGGAAATGCTAGTTGGTGTATTTAAAACTCCCATTGGATTATGGCTCATTTAGTCTATTAGGCATACATTATGAAGGTAAAGGCCCATTCACTCCCATTTTACCAATTTGTGCACATGTAAATTGGATCCCCATGTGTGTAAAATTAAACATTTTTACTATAGACAGGCCTTGAGGAGAATAGGCCTCTTGTGTTTGGTTCTGATTGGTTAACACAGTGTAAAGGCAGCACTAAGTCAGTTTTGATTGGTTAATAGAATGTAAAGGCAGCACTAAGTTGGTTCTGATTGGTTACGACAGTATAAAGACGGCACTTAGGCGGTTCTTGCCAGGTCGCCTTCGAAAAAAACCACAACTCAGATCATGGTACAGAACACAGCTATGGAACACACAAGTTTGAATGTAAACTTTTACCATGAATAAAGATATGAAATGGTTTTAAGTCATTTTGTTTGTGCTTGTATAGATATTGTGGACCCTCCTGTTCAGTCATTCCAAGCTTGTACTTTGAAATATAATGTTCCTCAATAAAGATGAGTATGTATAATGTATTCACGTTATAAACACAATCCTGTTTAGTAAAGTTCTGCTGTACCATCATGTGATACTGTAGTTCTGATGTCTCGCTGTGTGGTCCTGTGAAGCCCGGTTCAAATACAACTACAGAGACGAGACGTTTTCAATGGTTTTAGCTCCGTCTCGTCTTTCAGTCTTAAACTGTCCTAACAATTCAGTTAACAGTTAGCTTCTTAACGCTAGCTTCATAACTAGTTGGATCACTTAGCTAACGCTAGCAAACGTTTGTCGTTGTTTCTGTGAGGGAAATTTGGCGAGCTAGAAAGATGATTTCATCGTCCTTGTCTTCTCACAGCATTTGTATCTGAACCAAGCTTCACTCATTGGGCAGTCTCTAGCACAGGAAAAGCCTAATGTAAATGTTTGCTGTATTTATGTCCTATTTAATGATGCTCTCCTGGTCTGCATGCTGTGTATGTGTATGCTATTTAACATATAAATACAGTCTGTTTTTCTAACATAAACCTCTGACTCGACTCTCTGTCTCTCTTGGTGGTTGTTATACTCTTTTGGGATGCAGCAGATGTCTTTGCAAGGGCGAAAGGGCGAAATCTGCAACGTATGGTTGCAGATTGGTTTTAATTAAGACTGTGTTTAAGACTTTAGTGTTGTGGTGGAGGGCGGGAGGGGGCAGGGTTGTGGTGGCGTTGGGTGGGACTGGGGCGTGGTGGTTGGTTAAATAAATTGTGGTGAGATTGAGGGAGGGGGGTTGTGGGGGTGATTGGATGTCTGGCTTGTGGGGCAGAGCTGTGGTGGGTTTATGGGTTTAGGTATGGTGGTGTGGTGGTGTGTCAGGGGTGGGTTGAGGGCAGGGGAGGACAAGCACTCTCTGTAAAACAGGGGAGGCTGGTGGAGGTAGAAATCGGAGGACGGGTTCATTGTAATGCATGAAATGGAATAAGGGATGGTATCAAATGCATTACAATAAACCCTTCACCAGCCTCCCCAGCCTCCCCTGGTGGGGGGTGGTGGTCCAGGGGTGGAGATGGTGTGTGTGTCCATCTGTGTGTGTGTGTGTGCGCGTGCGTGCGTGTGTGTGTCACGGCCCTGCTACGTTATATCATGTTTGTAGTTGCTCTCTGCTTGTGTTCTGTTCTGTCTAGTTCTATGTTGCAGAAGTGCTGTTCTGTTCTGTCTGTTTCTATGTTGCAGTGCAAGGTGGGGAGTGGCAGCAGGAGCCTTGATTGGCTGTCCATGCAAGCACACCTGTGGGCAGGCCTAGAAAAGCCCATGAGGCCTTTGGGCTCACTCTCTCTCTGGCAACTCATGGACACTATCATGGCCTAGAGCTGGGGGCTTATCAATGGACTATCACTTTTGTGATATTTTGTTAAGACTTGGGTAACAACCATTTGATTAATTATTGTTTTTCACAGATATATTTTGTGATTTGTGATGACAGTTTGGTCAAATAAGTCCCTAAAGCAAATAGTCCCTTCTGTCATTTGTTTTGTCCTTGGGTATTGATGCCAGAGTGTTGCTCACTATGTAAGGTTACATTGTGCTACCTTTGTTCTGCAGATGTTTTCATGCAGTACATTTCCTTTGTGTTAACTGACTAAAGTGTACTTGGAGCTAAAAGCTACACATTCCCCAGCAGGCTGGAGTGGCTTGTCTCTTTTTTGGAGGGTCCGGTCAGTTTGTTGTTTTGGCTTATTATTTAGGTTAGTTGTTTTTGTGTATATCCTCGTGGTTGAGAGCAGTTGACTCTGGAACACCTCCGTGGCTCTGTGGGTTGGGGCAGTTTGCTCTGATCCTTGCAAGCGGGCTTTGGGCGTATAGTACCTTCCACCAGTATATACATGAAGACTAGGTTACAGTTAGTTAGATTTGGTTAGGCAGTATAGGGGGAAAAGCTCCTTATTCCTTACTTTGGATAATGAAGTACTACATGAAGGTCACATTTACATTACATTACATTTTTGACATTTAGCAGACGCCTTTATCCAAAGCGACTTCCAACAAATATATTTGTCTAAGTAAGTGAATCATCTATCCATCAGTCATCATAAGAAAAAGTAATCTATGCTTGGACCAGGGACCATTGGCAGTCACAATGCCACAAAAAATACTACCAACAACACACTGATTGTAAACAAGAGTAAATGAACTTACTCAGTCTAGAGACAGGCTTCACCCCTCACTCCAAATGTATTTAGTTGAATGGCAGAGGGGATGTAAATACAGAAGAACATGAAGTGCCCAGAAATGAGACTTACCTATAAACCATCTGGTCTACACCGCTGAAACTAGACATGCACCATTTCAGAGTAAATCAACAACATACAGCACAGCACACCTGCCAGAGCCTGTTCTGTGTGTTCTGCAGGGGAGGCTGGTGGAGGTAGAAATCGGAGGACTGGGCTCATTGGAACGGAATGAGGAATGGTATCAAACATGTGTGTGAGAGTGTCTGAGTGTGTTTGTGCGAGGTGTGTGTGTGTGTGAGTGTGTGTGTGTGTGAGTGTGTGTGTGTATGCGTGTGTGCGTGTGTGTGTGCGAGCGTGTGTTTGATACCATTCATCATTCCATTCCATGCATTACAATGAGGCCCGTCCTCCGATTTCTACCTCTACCTTTCCGTTGGAGTGAAGTTAAAACTCTTTCCCATGTCTGGTTTTTCCCTTTTCCCCTAGATTTCATTTTATGGTCAAGCTTTCAAACACACATTTGGTGAACCACCCGCCCTCTCCTGTATCAATTAGGCTGTCCATGCGTGTAATTGTGGAGTAATTGCCCTGGAACATCTGTGTTACAGCTCAGCAACAATGGAGTTTGTTGTCACTGGAGAAACATGCGGCCTCGTAAACTCAACCCATACTACCTAACCACCTACACGCGGAGACACACACACACACACACACATACACACACACATACACACATACATACACACATACACAAACACACACACATGCATACATGCACGCAGACACACCACACAGAGACACGTATGCACGCACGCACACACACATGTATGCACGCACACACACACATACACCTGCATGCACAGACACGCACGCACACACACACACACACACACACACACACACACACACACGCATATGCACGCACACACGCACGCACGCACGCACACACGCACGCACGCACACACACACACACCCAACCACCTAAACGCCTTGACACCCCCTGAGCCCAACTCCGACCACAAACCCAAGCTTTATGCTGTAGCAGTAAAACCGCCAGACCAGCTCTGATGTCATCCTCCGTCGTGTGGAAGGAGAAACGTTGGCACAACGTTTACATTGTCAAAGTGGGCTTAGCGGGTCAAACCTATGGGGTGCAATGGCATTAACCGTGGCAGGTCCAATGCCAACGGACCGCATCCCCCATAAGCCCCAGTTTCGCCACGCAGCAGGGGGTTATGGGAGCTCCAGCTGCTGTAGCCATTTCACTTAAAGCCTTCCGTCCGTAACTAATGGTTACAAGTCAGCCTCACACACACCGACTACAGTTACAGCTCACGCACGCATGCATGCACGCATGCACGCACGCACACACATGCACACACACGCACACACATACACACACACATAAACACACACAAACACATACACACACACACCGGTTACAGTCATACACACACACACCGGTTACATTAAGAGCCACAAGGACTCAGCTTAAACAGGTGGGCTTCTCAATGGTCCCCCTCTTTAAGGGCCAGCGAGGCTAACAGGGAGGGAGGGACCACAGTGCACAGAGGAATCATGAACATACAAGATTGCTTGTGAAGATCGTCTTTCAAAATAAGAATGGTTCAATCGAATTAATTGTTCTTAATTTACTAAAGCTGCATACAAACTACACTATATACAGTAAACTACACTATATAAACTACACAATATTCGCCACGGATTCCTCGGATCGGGACACCATAAAAACTTCCTGGGAAGTTCGGGGACAGATCGCGGACAACACTTTGGTCGTGTGAAAGGTTCTCCGAACGCATTCGACGGGCTCTGCGTTGATCGCCGACCTCCCGAACAAATCATCAAAACATGTGTATAAAGTCAAAGGCCATGCGACCGTCGGAATTCCTATAGTGTGTAGTGTGTAGGCAGCTTTACCTGCACACATACAATTTTAAAAGTTGCAAAGTGAAATCCTCTATCATATCTTTTCAAGGAATCTTATGAGCTATCTATTGTAGGTCAAGCTAGTGGGATGGAGACCCCCTGTACTGTTAGTGCACGTAGGCTTGATGAGGATACCAGTGGAGGCTGGTGGAGGTAGAAATCGGAGGGCTCATTGTAATGCATGGAACGGAATGAGGACACACTAATCTCTTCTATCATATTGTGTTGTACAAGTGTTGTGTTGCCCATGGACACAGACCATAAAAGAGGTTTGTAGGCTGAGAAAGTCTGAAGGTCCAAGCTAATCCATTCACCAGCTGATACACACAAACACACACAACCACATTCCCTGTTTAACATCCCACAAACACTGTTAACATAAGCCTTAACCATAAACACTAACACATTACACACACGCACGCACACACACACACACACACACACACACACACACACACACACACACACACACACACACACACACACACACACACACACACACACACACACACACCCTCCACCGCAACCCTCTCAAACATCCCTGACACACGTCATTGTTAGGCCCACATTCATACACAAACACGCCCAACGTCTTTCACTGGTGTAGAAACTGCAACAGAACAAATTGAAACAATTGTTCCCAATGTGCCAAATAATATAAACGTCCAAAGGCCGTGAAATATCTATGACTACTATGAAAAACATCAGGTCAGAAGTTTCAAACACGGCTAATTTTACAACACTTGGATGTCTATAACAAGAGTTTGTCTACGTTTGTATCTTACAAACACTCCAAAATGTGTCAAACATAAAAGACACTAAAATCACACACAGCCGTGGTGCACATGGCCGCCGGCTCTCTGCCGTCTGTCTGCTGTGTGAGCTGTTTGAAGTGTTGTAGTGGATCAGACAGAGGAGATTTGAGGAGTCTGTTCATGTATCAGGTTCCAGTCCCCAGTCCCTACCATGCTGTCAAGCTGCCTGCCTCAGTTGACTGTAGGGACTGTGTGTGTGAGTGTGTGAGTGTGTGAGTGTGTGTGTGTGTGTGTGTGTGTGTGTGTGTG
>NC_139662.1:13941879-13956879 GCF_951799395.1 Argentina silus
TTATGGCGCTCATACGTCCAGACCAGAAGGCAGGTGAAGGATTGAGAGGAAAATAATGTTTTCTGTCACGTTATACAAGCTGAGAGGAAGTTAGTATGGCAGTTGTGTGTGTAAGTCAGGTCCAGGTGGCTAGAATACCGCCTGCCCTAAACACTGGTGCTCTCTGTAACCTGTTAGCCAGGAGAGAAGCCAGACCAGGCCAGACCAGGCCAGACCTGACTATGTTGGGCTAGACCAGGCCTGACCAGACCAGACCAGGCCAGACCTGACTATGTTAGGCTAGACCAGACCAGGCCAGGCCAGACCAAGCCAGGCAGGACCAGACCAGACCAGACCAGACCAGACCAGACCAGACCAGACCAATGGGAGACACACAGATCATTCAGAGGGGGTCTGGATATTGTTGTTATATCACACGTCAACAGACATGCATTCATACACACTCACACACACACACACACACACACACACACACACACACACACACACACACAGCGTCTTGGCCCTCTACTCGGAGTAGTAAAACACAGGAATTACATCATCAGTGCGAGATAGAGATACGCCTCTCCTGGGTCCACAGCAGTGGAGGCTGCTGGAGGTTGGAACCATTTCCTCATCCCATTCCATGCATCACAATGAGCCCGTCCTCCCATTTCTACCTCCACCAGCCTCCCCTGAGACAGAGATGGGCTTCTCCTGGGTCCACAGTGACAGCTGCATACAGAAAGGTCTGAGCACAGTCCCCTATCTTCTTGAATAGGAAGCCAGGAACCCAACAGCACATTATCCTTAATTGACCCCCGCTACATTGCTAACTGTATATTAATCCTCTATTCAATCCTCTCTGATATACATTAGTGTCTAGGGTGCAGGGGAGGCTGGTGGAGGTAGAAATTAGGACGGGCTCATTGTAATGCATGGAATGGAATGAGGAATGCTATCAAAGATATGTGCGTTTGATACGATTCTTTATTCCATTCCATGCATTACAGTGAGTCCGTCCTACAATTTCTACCTCCACCAGCCTCCCCTGCTAGGGTTTGTCTAGGGTGTAGGGTGTAGGGGCTAGGGTGTAGGGTGTAGGGTGTAGGGGCTAGGGTGTAAGGCCTAGAGGATAGTGTCTAGGGTGTAGGGTTTAGGGTTTAGAGTGTAGGGTTTACAGTTTAGGGGGTAGGGTCTAGGGTCTAGGGTCTAGGGTGTAGGGGCTAGGGTGTGGGGTGTAGGGTGTAGGACCTAGGGTGTAGGGTCTAGGGTGTTGGGTGTAGGGTGTAGGGTGTAGGGTCTAGGGTGTAAGGTGTAGGGTGTAGGGTCTAGGGTCTAGGGCCTAGGGTATAGGATCTAGTGTCTAGGGTTTAGGGTCTAGGGTGTAGGGTGTAGGGTGCCAGGTCTAATTCCTGAGTGATTGAGAGGATGGTCTCTGCCAGGAGTCTGTAGACAGAGAGAGAGAGGGAGATGTGATCAAGAGAGGGAGATGTAATCAACATGGTCCGTAGGCCATGGGAATCGCTTTAAAACCATGCCCTTGTTTCTCCTACCTTAACAGTAAAATCAAACATATACAAGCAGTGTGCACTCTGAGCTATCCTGTTACACACTGTTCCACTGTGTGAGTGACCCCCGCCTGAGTGTACCGCCTTGTATGAGCACCACCCTCACCTGCATTTTAAGTACAACATCTAGTAAAACAGGGCTCCGGAAATGACTAGTCAATTAGGGCTGCTGGTCTAAGGACCCCCTGGACCCTCTCAGACCCCCAGACCCCCCCAGCCACAGCTCCAACCTGACCCCAGCTCTGAGGCTCTCACACCAGGCAGGGCATCAGGGAACAGAGGGGGTCTAATGAGTTGCCAGTTTGAGTAATATGTCCCAAATTTAATTTCCTTTAGTGTTTACGACTGCATTCTGTGCCATTCTGTGTGTGTGTGTGTGTGTGTGTGTGTGTGTGTGTGTGTGTGTGTGTGTGTGTGTGTGTGTGTGTGTGTGTGTGTGTGTGTGTGTGTGTGTTTGTGGGAAAAGCAGGACAGGGTCACTGGTGACAGTTGGGTCATAATGATATTTCTGTGTGTGTGTGTGTGTGTGTGTGTGTGTGTGTGTGTGTGTGTGTGTGTGTGTGTCACTGTTCTGGGAAAGGCAGAACAGGGTCACTGGTGACGGGTTGGGTCATAATTATATTTCTATGAAGAATGTGAGTCATAATGTTAAGATGGCTGCTTTGATAACAACCCCCCCAACCCTCTGCCCCCACCCCTTTCCCACAGCAGCAGCCCCCACCCCCTGTCAGGGGTTTGTGATGGAGAGGGTTGGGGGGCAGTGGTGGGCTCTGGCTGAGGATAAGGAGACTGGGTCATTGGGGGGAGGGCACAGGCTTGTTTGGGCTGAGTTTTCACCAGAAACATACTGAAATGGTCTCATGTCAGTTCTAGGATTATTAGTGCTACTGAGCTCACAGATGTCCTACAGGAAACGCAACCCTAGAGGGTAGTCATTTGAACTTTGAACTCTGAGCATTCCCTCCTGCAACACAAGGCTGCCCTCCAGTGGACGAAAACAAAAGAAAATCATATTTTTATAGTTGGCATTGATGCAATTCAATTTATTTGAAGCATACTCATTTCAGTTCTATCTCAATGGAGGACGGGCTCATTCTAATGCAAGGAATGGAATGAGGGATGATCGAACGTTCCTCATTCAATTCCATGCTTTACAATGAGCCTGTCCTCCGATTTCTACCTCCAACAGCCTCCACTGGTTCTATCAATACTGTAGAAACAGTATACAGTAGATTATGTCATACAATAATACACTGGGCAGACGTTGAAGTAAGTGGGTATTTTATTGTGTTAATCAAAAACAATCAGACACAACAATCCACAAAGGACAGACAGACAGACAGACAGACAGACAGACAGACAGGCAGGCAGGCAGGCAGGCAGGCAGACAGACAGACAGACATACAGGCAGACAGACAGACAGACAGACAGACAGACATACAGACAGTCAGACAGACAGACAGTCAGACAGACAGACAGTGCACCATGTCAACTTTGGCCTTTGAGCTTTTAAAATGTCTTTACAGACCACCACTATAGACCACCTCTCCTTAGCCAATATGTACAGAGCTCTCCTTTCCCCCAACCACACACACACACACACATACGTATGTATGTGTGCTCTCACACACACACACACATACTCTCTATCAATACATTTGCTGGGGTGCGTCATGGCATGGAAAAGAAAAGCTTGTTGATTGGAGGGCAGTGTAAGGAACAATGGTGCTGATTGGACAATGGGGCTTAGGGAACTCTCTCCCAGTTCAAACAGTTCAAAATGTCTTTCGATTGTTGTTGTTGTTTTTGTTGTTGTTGTTTTTGTTGTTGTTGTTGCAGAATGTGTATGGTCCTGTACATACAAATGTAAGTCTACAATACAAGAAAAAAAAGAATCCACCACAACATATTAGCTTATCGCACATAAACACATAGATAGGATAACCATATTCAACATTGTGCTTTCTCCTCTCAAAGTCTCTCTCCGCCATTTCCCCCTCCTCTCCTCCTCCTCCATCTCTCCATTGTCAAACGCATCATAGCCACTAAAGTTGATCATGCAATCGAAAGAGCACAAAACTATACAGCCCACTTTCTCAGCTTCAGCCAGGTCAAGAGTTAATTAATTACATCTTTATATAAAGCAGTATAAATAACAAGACTGATGTCCATACATCTAAATGATCAGACAGATCCATTTGTAAAAGGAGAAAAAAATAAACGCATGTTGTATTTTACAAAGCCACTTGTCTTCAACGACAGACAGATGATCATATAGATTAAGTATTATTATACGGAAATCGTACCACAGCTCGTCCAGGTCTATACACAAAACGGGCACTAGGTGGCAGTATACT
Organism: Argentina silus; assembly: GCF_951799395.1. Lineage (NCBI taxonomy): Eukaryota > Metazoa > Chordata > Actinopteri > Argentiniformes > Argentinidae > Argentina > Argentina silus. Next base: position 13,945,787 of record NC_139662.1, read on the forward strand.
CACACCATGTTACATAGGGACAAAACTTTATACAGTTCTATGGGACAAACCAATGGATTTTGCTACAGCAGCAAACATACAGTATATAATCAACACAGAGAGAAATGTCTATAGAAGCAACAGGGAAGGATCACAATCCTTATAATGTCCATACTTTGTTTTATTGGAGCTGATTCTTGTCATTGGATTCAGCGATTGCTAACTCTGTCATGTAGAGAGTTGATGATTGGCTACTGTCAATCATGTAATGAGTATCGTTCCCATTGGATGAAGACGTGAGCAGGTTGACTTGTGAATTGTGTCAAGTTGGAAGTATTCCATAGAGAGGGAAGTTTCAACAGACCCAGTGTAAAAGAACCGTTGAGAATAATAAAATCAAAATGGTGTTCCACATAAATATCATGCATTTAGCCCAAAGATGGGGTGTCGTTCTCGAAGTCCATTATTCTTTGATCAAGGGGACCGTGCCCCGCCCACCCCCCCCCATAGGCTACTCCACCACACCATGTTGATGCAGCGTTGTCTGTCAGTCCCCCCCGCCCCCACATCACCCCCCACCCGTTCAGCTCCACCTTGTACCACGTGTCAGAACACAACACAGGTAATTTAAATAAGAGACTACAATAAACACAACACATCTTTCTTTCTTGTCACCCCATGAGCTAACAGTATACCCCCCCCCCACCCCCCCTCCGTTGTAGCGGTCCTGAATGTTCTCTCATCCCGTGCAATGACTGTAGTGTTTCACCCCCCCCTCCTCTCTCTGTAGTGTTTCACCCCCCCCCTCCTTTCTATGTAGTGTTTCACCCCCCCTCCTTTCTATGTAGTGTTTCACCCCCCCTCCTTTCTATGTAGTGTTTCACCCCACCCCCCCTCCTCTCTCTGTAGTGTTTCACCCCCCCCCCTCCTCTCTCTGTAGTGTTTCACCCCCCTCCTCTCTCTGTAGTGTTTCACCCCCCCCCTCCTCTCTCTGTAGTGCTTCACCCCCCCCCTCCTCTCTCTGTAGTGTTTCACCCCCCCCTCCTCTCTCTGTAGTGTTTCACCCCCCCCTCCTCTCTCTGTAGTGGTTCGGACCAGAAAGCAAACATACGTCAAAGCCTACCTCTACCACAAAGCACACATACATACATAGGTATTGTATTATAAAACAAGGAGTGAAAAGTGATTATTATCTACATTGATTCCTGTGCATTTGGAGGTCTGTGGAATTCAGGTGGATCACGTCCATGTTCTCAATCTCATGATGTTGTCTTCAGTACCGTCATCGTCATCATCATCATCATCGTCATCGTCATCATCATCATCATCATCCTCATCATCATCATCATCGTCATAGTCACTGTATTGGGCTGTGTATGTGAATGTGTATGTGTATGTGTGTGTGTGTGTGTGTGTGTGTGTGTGTGTGTGTCTTGTTCCAGTATTCCAGTTAAGAGCCATAATCCAGTTGAGAGTTATATTTATTATCACTACCCATCCTGTAGTCTTGAGACCTTGAGTCTGTCTGTCTGTCTGTCTGTCTGTCTGTCTGTCTGTCTGTCTGTCTGTCAAACTCTTCAGGAGAGTCATCCAACATGATTCAGAATGGGTCAGGTCAGTGCTGGGTAAGGGGCAGGGACAGGGGCAGGGGCAGGGACAGGGACAGGGACAAGGACAGGGACAGGGACAGGGACAGGGGTAGGGACAGGGACAGGGACAGAGGCAGGGACAGAGGCAGGGACAGAGGCAGGGACAGGGACAGGGACAGGGACAGGGGCAAGTAGGGTAAACCAAGCAAGAGCCAGTCAGAGGTGCAGGGGTGGGGGGTAGGGGCGAGCAGATAGTAGGGGAGTCGTAAGATAAATATTCACAAAAAATGGTGCTCTGTGTGTGTGTGTGTGTGTGTGTGTGTGGTTGACTCAACCACTTCAAGGAGTCCTTGGTCTCTTTCAGTCTCTGTCCTCCATCTCCTTCTCCTCTCATCCTCCTCTCTTTCTCTCTCTCTCTATCAGTCTCTCTCCTCCCTCCCTCCCTCTCTCCTCTCCTCTCCTCTCTCCCTTGTTACTCCCCCGCACTGCGTGGCGCCCGTGGCGAGGGTTTCCCATCGTGGGTCCGGCGGTTCCGCCCCTTCCTGATGTCCTGCAGGTGCTTCCACTTCTTATTCGGGGGCCGGACCAAGGGGCCGAGGGGCGGGGCCACCTTGACGCTCGCCACTAAGCTCTTCTCCGTTTGGGCGTTCTTCCTCGCCCACACCTGTTCGCAGATCTGGTCGACCGTGTTGAGGTTGGGGTGATCTACCAATTGCATGAAGTCGCGGTACCACACCTTCTGGTTGGTCGACGGAGGGGGGGCTCCGCCTCCGCTGCGGGGGTCCAATCGGATGGCAGGGTCGGCGGGCGGGGGCGGGGCAGCGGAGGAAGAGGAGATGACGTCGAGGGTGATGCCCAGCAGGGTTTGGGTGAAGCCGTGCTCCATGGCGTGGCATTGGTACAGCCCCGCGTCACGCTTCAACACCCGACGAACCAGCAACCCTCGCTCTGTCTGGAGAACACGGTCGTCCAGACGCAGCTGAGAGAGAGGGGGGGGAGAGAGAGAAAGAGAGAGAAGGTGCGGGGGGGGAGAGAGAGAGATGGAGAGAGAGAGAGAGAGAGAGAGAGAGAGAGAGAGAGAGAGAGAGAGAGAGAGAAAGAGAGAGAGAGAGGTAAGATTTCAAATTACAATATTACCCAAATCAGACAAAAACAAAGTGAAATTCTAGCTGGATCCAGGCTACAAAACTGAATACAATTTGGTTTAAGTTATTTAAACGAGTCATTCATCTGGCCTCACCTCCTCTCTGGGGTTGTGTGGATGCTTCTGGAAGGTCCATGTGACTCTGGCCTGCAGGGACTTAGGGATACACTCCAGGAAGGTGCTGCTGCTCTCCACCCCGTACAGCTTCCGCTCCGCCACACGGTACTTGTGGTGATCTACAGGGGGCGCCAAAGACCACAACATCACATTAGGTCTCGTGAAGTCATGTTAGACCACTACATTGTGTGTGTGATGTGTGTATGAGTATGCTGTAAGTGTGGGTGGGTGCTGGTACTAATGAGTGTGTGAGTGAGTGTGTGTGTGTGTGTGTGTGTGTGTGAGAGTGTGTGTTGTGCATGCATATGTGCGTGTGTGTGTGTGTGTGTGTGATAACGCTTATGTGTGTGTGTGCTCTCTGTCCCTTGTCTTCAGTCCCAAAGGCAAACATCCAAAACTCTGAGACAATCGCTTTGACCTTTAACTATCTTACACAACATTCTCACTGAGCACATGATGTCATTATGTCCACCATCCCACATCGTCTAAGCTCTCATTCTCGTTCAGTCATAACTGACTTCTACTCTGGTGTGACAGAGTGACAGAATGCTGCATTGCAGTCTGGGACGCACGGGTCACAGTGGTCAGGACGGGGCTTTGGCACGGCCAGGGAGATTGCAGCACACAATCTGACCAATGACAGGCTGCGGCTACACAATCTGACCAATTACAGGCTGCAGTCACACAATCTGACCAATCACAGGGCTTCAGAAGACAATCTGACCAATCACAGGCTACAGAACACAATCTGACCAATGACAGTGCCCTCTGTCAGTCAGGGTGTGACAGAGAGGCTTGGTATGACCAACCGGGTCTCCCGGGTGACACTAGGCTGTCTTAGCCTGTCGAACTAAAGCCTAGGCGTGAAAGTGGACTTACCTCCTGAACACAGTGTGTTGGGGTCTCCGTTCCTCACGTCCTGACGACGGAACCGTCTGTGGAACAACACACAGTTGGTATGGTTCAGTACTGGAAAGGGTTGTGTGAGGTTTGGTGTTTGGTGGTTTAGCTATGACTTGAGTTCATATACTGTATGTCAGATGCGGTTTAATGTTTGGGAAGGGTTCATTGTGAGATACGTTTGGATAAAGGATAGGTGTAGTTTACCTCTTGGTGTTGGGGCCGTAGTGTGTGTGTTGGGGAGGTAGTGTGTTATGTGTGTTAGGTCTGTTACCGCTTGGTGTTTGGGAGGTAGTGAGTTAGATGTGTTAGGTGTGTGTTATGTACCTCTTGGTGTTGGGGAGGTAGTGTGTTAGGTGTGTGTTATGTACCTCTTGGTGTTGGGGAGGTAGTGTGTTAGGTGTGTTAGGTGTGTGTTACCTCTTGGTGTTGGGGAGGTAGCGTGTGCAGGAGGTCCCGTCCCAGGCGCAGTAGGGGTCCCGGGCCAGACAACACTCAGCGCAGGCCTTCCCGTAGACACTGCAGCGGTGGAGGGGCACCTGGGCGATCCCTGTGTCTGAACCCACGTACAGCTGTTGCTGTGGACGGAGAGAGAGAGAGGACGGGAGTGTCAGGACAGGGGCTGCTGGGATAACATTAAGCCAGATTTGAATTGGTTCTAAATTGGAACTAGAATCTGAATTACAATCTAGATCTGCAAATCCTCCTGATCCCATTCTCCTCTCACAGCCCTTCTATTACTTGATGCCCTACGCTTCTCCATGGCCCCGGGAGGATGTTTGTATAGAAATGAAGAAGCACTTACCCGCTTAGAGGAGATCTGCATGTTGATGATGGATGAAGCGTCCTGCAGGGGAAAATACATGAGTGATTATATGCAATCTTGCATAGATCTGGCTAGACCTAATTGCACAAACACACAGTGTAAAGACCACACAACCTGAGCCATGTTATCCTCTTACCTTGAAGACCTCCAACTCCTCCAGCAGTAGATCCTCCATGTTGTCCCAGCTCTCCTTAGGAACAGAGATCACCTTCAGCACTGTCCCTTTGTCTGAGGAACAACAACACACACAACTCACACTACACAAACTGTATGAAGCAGGGGAGGTTGGTGGAGGTAGAAATCGGAGGAACATTGCCCAATTAGCTACTTATTAAACACTTATAAGCCATAAATTAGTGCCATATAAGTGTTACTGAATAGTGACACTCATCGTGTCAGAAGACTATGGGTTGTACACACAGGTATAATGAAAGTCCTAGAGACACTGTGATTGGTTACAGCATATTACCACAGTCCTAGAGGCACCGGGATTGGTTACCTGTGCCAATAAACATGACGTCGTACTGTCCGTCGGCGGCACCGACCCGGTCCACAGCGATCTGTGTGAAGCTGTAGTCTACGTTGGTCCGCAGGAAGACGGGGCGCCGGTTCATGGGGTACGCAGGGTTAAACATCAACGGGTGGTGCCGGGCGAACTGGATCACGTCGTCAGGGAAACCCTTGGTGGACTCGAAGCTGCCGAACGTCTTGCTAGGGCACTGGGAGGGGTAAATAATAATATCAACAACGATAATCTCTCTCTCATAACATTCAGCTCATACTGCATTATTATAAAACCCTCTTGCCATCGTTTTATTAGAAAATAAAACAAAGCAGTGCGTTGAATAAATGAACTGGAATGGAAAGCTAGTACAGTTCAGTACAATAACCTGTATTTTTATGTTTATAAGAATTTCATTTACAAATACAGTACAGTTCATTATAGTACAATACTGGATTGTTATGTTTGTAAGAACTGTATATACGTTGCAGACTATATTTAGATTATTTTAACTACTTTCATCTTTGTGTGAAGCATATTGCATTACTTTTATGTACAAAATGTGCTCTAGACAACACAGTACAGTCCAGGCCCAGTTCAATAGAGTGGCACTGGGGGTAACTGCAGTACAGTCAGAGTACAGTGAGGTTATTATCGGGTAAGCAAGTTCACATGGGCTCTCAGGGTTTATCTAGGCCCAACACAGCTAATACAATAATGACTGTTATTGTTGCTACAGCTCAAATAAACCGGCTGACGCTGCATTTTGTCAGTTCAGCTTGGTCTTAAGAGCTCTCTCAGAATGTTAACTGTAAACCGAACCCAAACCCTCACCCCCCCCCCAAAAACCCCCCCCCCAAAAAAACTTGTTTCATATCAATAGAGTTGCAGTTTGTTCAAAGTTCAATTTGTTATGATAGTTTGAGAGCAAGTATCCCAATAAAATAGGACCATGTTTTGTATAATTAACAGTGGGTGTTCAATAGTATTGTTTGTGAGCTGTATTTGATTATAGTCCTCATTCCGTTAAATGCATTAAAATGAGCCCAGCCTCCAATTTCTACCTCCACCAGCCTCCCCAGGGGTGATACGTACCATGCCTGGCCGGGGGTAGGGCACCTTGCCCTGGAAGGGAACCCACTGATAGTTGGGCCCCTCTTTGTGGGCGAAGGGCCCCAGGAAGGCCCTGCGGATGTCATTCATGGTGTAGATACACACGGCTGATCCCTTAAACACACTGCTGCTGGAGGCAGGGGGCGCAGTTAGACACACACACTACAGAGACAGACACACACAGACACTACAGATACACACACAGATACACTACAGATATACACACACATACACTACAGATACACACACACACACATACACTACACATACTGTACACACACACTACAGATACATAAACAGACACACACACGCACACACACACACACACACACACACACACACACACACACACAGCCAGCCAATGGATCTGACCTGGAAGTAGAGAAGACGGTGTATACAAGAGGGTTCTTCCTGTCCCTGGTCTGCAGCAGAAACACGTCTCCTGTGGGAGGGACAGCAGGGTCACAGGTCAGAGGTCACAGGTCAGAGAAACACACACACACCTACAGGCTTTATGTCCATTTAGACTAATGAATGTTTATTTTATATGGTGAGGGTCACACAGGGGAGATGGTGCTTAGAGACTAGCCTGGAGGGCAGGGATGAGACTGCAGGCTTTAGGATAGTTTTAAAGACGCAAATTAAGCGTCTCTCCAACAGACACAAATTAACCCTAGTCCTAGCATATCTCCAAAAGATTAAGACTAGTCCTAACAGACATCTAAAGAGCTAATTGTCTAGTCTAGCCAAGTCCATCAGACTTTCAATGGAGAATCCCCATGTTTTATAGAATAAGGGCCGGTTTCCTTGACACAGATTAAGCAGAGTCTTGGACTAAATACAATTTTCAATAGTAAATCTCTATTGAAGATACATTTTAGTCAGGGATTAGTCTGAACCTGTATCCTGGGAACCGGCCCTAGGAGTACAGGCTTAACCTGTGTCCTGGGAACCTGGCCCTAGGAGTACAGGTTTAACCTGTGTCCTGGGAACCTGGCCCTAGGAGTACAGGTTTAACCTGTGTCCTGGGAACGCGTCCCTGAGAGTGTTTAACATGTGTCCTTACGGAGCTCGTCGAAATAGGTGTCGCTGCCGTCGCTTCCCGGTACCGAGCAGATGAGCCGGGTCTTCAGGAAGGTGGTCCACTTGTTGACGAGACTCCGCTGGCCCCCCATGTCGTTCTAATGTCACACATGGTAAACAAAACACACATGACACATTGTATAAAAAGGAAGTATGGATTCTCTCTTTCCTGCCATTCTATGAACTCCAGGGAGTATAGAACGTGTGTGTGTGTGTGCGCATGTGCATGCATGTGTGTGTGTGTGTGTGCACGTGCACGTGCGTGTGTGTGTGTCCTGTAGCTCTCACCCTACAGAGTTGGCCGATGCGGGAGTAGGTGGACTTTCCCAGACCCTGAGCCTCCACGGCCGTCTCGCGGAAGAAGAAGAAGATCTTGTCATCGTCAGGGTTCTCACTCTCAGGAACCCAGAAGGAACCCACAAACTTGGGCTCTAGAGTGAGAGAGAGAGATAGGGTAGAGGTATGGTCAAACACAGGTACAGAGAGTTGGGGTCGAGTTACGGTCAAACACAGGTACAGAGAGATGGGGTCAAGTTACGGTCAAACACAGGCAGATAAGGGATAGAACTGTAGATGTTGACAAATGTACAGGACCCTTAAGAGATAGAGAGAGAGAGAGAGAGAGAAAGAGAGAGAAATAGATAGACACACACAAACACACACACACACACACGTCCACACTCACCATTGAGCCAGCGTGAGTCGTGTTGCTCCGTGCGTATTGACGGCCGTCCCCCCAGACTACGGAAGATGGTGAAGTCTCGACCCATCAGGTCCGTGGCCACGCCCGCATACAGCTCGTCACCTTGGAAACGAGAGGAGAGGGAGGGGCACAACGTGAGGGCTTTGGAGTTCAACATAAATAAATGCAATGGATGGACTGCAATGACATTTCCAACCACCGGGGGGTGGTGGACTCTTCAGGCTAGACTCACCTATGAGGACAGAGGCAGCGGGATGGCGAGGGTCGTAGGGACTCTTGCCTTTCCCATCCTCCACCTTGGAGGGGTCGATCCTGAACACATGGTCCTATTGGGGGGGGGGGGGGGGGGGGGAGGGAGGGGAAGGAGAAAGGTAATAGAGTAAGAAGTTTACTTAGGAGTACAGGTTTAACCTGAGAGTGCATGTGTGTGACCGGGTTACGGAGTTACGGAGAGGATATTTCACGATAGTGTGTGTGTGTGTGTGTGTCTTACCTCCATCTTCTGTCCCACCTCTACGAAGGCGCAGGTGGGGTGGAAGGCCCCAGTCCCACAGGCGTACAGATGGGTACGGTTATAGTGGTGCACTATCTTCACGTAGTTCACACAGTCCGTCTGCAACACACACACACACACACACACACACACACACACACACACACACACACACACAAACACACACACACACACACACACACACCACATACACACACACAAGCACACACAAAGAGAGAGAGAGAGAGTTTTAACAACATTCTTCCATCATTTACAAGGTCCTTCAGTAGAGCGTCCATCCATTCAAGGTTAACACCTTCACAGTGGCTTTAATGATGTGCATTCCTCTCATACTTCAAAACACTGTCTGGAAAACATTATAGAGTCCCATCCCTTCCTCCACAACATTGATTTTCTGTCCTCTCCCTCTCTCTCTCTCTATCTCTCCATCCGCCTCCTCTCCCTCCCCTCTCTCTACCTCTCTATCTCTCCCCCCCTCTCTCCCCCCCTCCTCCACATATCCTCTCCTGCCTATCTGTTTGACATAAACTGTCCTCCTCCATATCATGTGTGTTTGTGTTAGAGGGAGAGTCTCTGTCCTCAGTACTGTGTGTGTGTGTGTGTGTGTGTGTGTGTGTGTGTGTGTGTGTGTGTGTGTGTGTGTGTGTGTGTGTGTTAGAGGGGTGAGGTGGCCCCAGGGTAGTTTAGACTGAGTGGCCTGATGGGAGCTAAACTATCTGTGACCTTAGATAGAAGAGGAAGGAGGAGAGGAGAGGAGAAGGGGTGGAGAGAAGGGAAGGAGAGGAGGGGAGGGGAGAGGAGGAGAGGAGATGGGGAGGAAGGAGAAGGAAGAGGAGAGGAGACGAGGAGAGAGGAGCCAGGCCAAACCAAACCCTCCTTCCCGCCCCGTTTCCAGAGAGAGAGAGGGAGGCGGGGGGTCACCAACACAACAGGACCCTGTCCTAACATCCTGGCCTGAGTCACCTTTGACCCCCAGCAATAACAGACCTCTCCTGAAACACAGAGAAGGGAAGGAGGGAGAGGGAGGGAGGGAGGGTCACACTGAACAATAGAGGCTTGGGTTAATGAGGGTTAACCATGACAGCTTGTGACAGAGCCACACAGACACAGGGGAGGAGGAGAGGGAGGAATGAGAGGGGAGGAGAAAAGAGGAGAGGAAAGGAGAGGTGAGGAAAGGAAAGGAAAGGAAAGGAGAGGAGAGGAAAAGGAGAGGAAAAGAAGAGGAGGGAATTGACCAAAGTCTTTGTGGAAGACAGGAGTTGTGAGGGCTCTCCTCCCCCCTAACACAGTGCCTCCTCTGCTCTCCTCTCCTCTCCTCCTCACTCTATCCATCGGCTTGGCACCAGCTGTTCCACACTGTTTTACTGTCATTATCTATGGGGCCACCCCCCCCTCCCACCACCCTCTCTCTAGCTACTGTTCCTCACACACATCTGTCTGCCCAGGGTCCGGTTACATCCCCCCGGACCCCCAGGGATCTGACCCTCCACTGTATAGATGTATCACTGTATCACTTCTCCCCTGTGTGTGTGTGTGTGTGTGTGTGTGAGTGCATGCGTGCATGTGTGTGTGGTTTATATGGAGAACTGACCCACAATTGTCTCTCTCTCTCTCTCTCTCTTTCTCTCTCTTTCTCTCTCTCTCTCTCTCTCTCTCTCTCTTTCTCTCTCTTCTCTCTCTCTCTCTCTCTCTCTCTCTCTCTCTCTCTCTCTCTCTCTCTCTCTCCCTCCCTCCCTCCCTCCCTCTTCCCACCTCCCTCCCTCTCTTCCCACCTCCCTCCCTCTCTCTCTTCTCCTATAAGTCTGTCCTCATGCAGCTATTACCAGTCATGTCCTCATCCTTAAATAACTGACCTCTGTGTGGTTCATTCAAGTGTAATTGGGAACAACAATTGTTTGTGTATGTGTGTGTGTGTGTGTGTGCATGATAGACAGCCAGGCAGACAGACAGACAGACAGACAGACAGACAGACAGACAGACAAACAGTGTACCCAGGGCCAGTCCCTCCTACCCCCTCCAGCCCCAGCCGTGGGGAGCTGTGCCTCATTACCCCAGACACACACACCCTGCCCTGGTGCCCTGGAACAAAGAGCTGCCTTTGAGCCTGGCGCTTTCAAAGCCCCCCAGAGGGGGCGGGACCCATCGACGGTCCAATCAAGCTGTTGACAAACAGAGCAGGGAGCCTGTTTACCCAGTGAGGGGGGCACGCAGAAGCCCCCCCCCCCCCCTTCACACATCCCTCCATGTGCCAACTATGTACGCCAATGTGCCAACTATATACACACACGCACACACACACACAGGCTCTCACACACACACACACACACACACACGTACACAATTAGCGTGGGATGCAGGTTGAGGTAAGACCGACAGTGGCCGTGGGCAGACAGACGCTTTGATGTGTGGCAATGTCACAAAGGGAAAGAAAGAGTGACTGAGAAAGAAGACAGAAGGTTTAAAGAGAAAAGAGGCTTTGAAAGAGAGAGAGAGAGAGAGAGAGAGAGAGAAGGGTGGTCCCTTCTCTCTGACTGCCCTCACAGGGGTCCCTTGTGATCTTTGACCCCTCAAGACCCCATTAATTAAACACCCCTTTGACTGAGCACAGGCAGCCTGTGGCTGA
>NC_139662.1:13961879-13966879 GCF_951799395.1 Argentina silus
TTCCTGACTTAAAGTAACTGACTTAAAGTAACAGTAACTAAATCTCTCTCTCTCTCTCTCTCTCTCTCTCTCTCTCTCTCTCTCTCTCTCTCTCTCTCTCTCCCTCCCTCCCTCCCTCCCTCCCTCTCCCTCCTCCGGCCTTGTGTTGAGCTCACGATGGAGACAAGCCTAGATGGTGTGGCTTTGTTCGTCACTGAGCGGCCATGTTACATTGACACAACTCACAAGACAAAAACCCAAACTCAGCTCCTGGACTTCTAGCCAAGAATGACAGAAACCACACAACACTGCTACTGTTCGCTAGTGTGGATGAAACAGTACGCCTGTATGTTGTAGAGGATGAACTGGAGCATAGCAGGGGTGGGTGTGTGTGTGTGTGTGTGGGGGGGGGGGGTCAGATGGATAGGCAGAGCTCACACACACACGCACATGCATGCATGAACGCACCCACGCACGCACACACACACACACACACACACACACACACACACACACACACACACACACACACACACACACACACACACAGACACACACACACACACACACACACACACACACACACACACACAGACACACACATCCAGTGAGATTAACTCTCACCCAGGCAGACAGGTCTTACCTTTGTAGGAGAGCTTCATTCGCGGTGAGGCTGAGGAGGATGAAGAGGAGTGTGAGGGTGAGGAAGAGGAGGAGGAGGAGGAGGAGGAGGGTGATGAAGAGGAGGGCTTAGGCAGGCCGCTGGATGAGGCCTGGGCGGCCATGAGGCCGAGCAGGAGCAGGGAGCTACAGGTCACCATCATCGCCATCATCATCATCATCATCATGGCCACCTAGAATGAGATTAGCCTGGCTCGGCACAGTTTGCTTCGTTTCGGGTCAGTACCAGTTGGCTTGGCTTAGCTCAGCTCGGTTTGGTTCGTGTACACACAGGTCGGTTCCGCTCAGTGTGGGTAGGGCAGTGGTTGTTAGCGTAGTTGTTAGCCTTATCCACAGATAGCTGGTTGTCGTCCCGATCGCTGATCTCTCCCGGTCTGATGTCAGCCTATGGGTGTTCTGTGACGTTCTCCCGGTTCCGCGGCGTTCCGATGTGTTCTGATGTGTTCCGTGACGTTCCGTGACGTTCCGTGACGTTCCTTTCAGCTCTGATGGGGGCAAAAGCTTCAGGAGGAATAGAGACCTAAAAATAACCAGAGAGCCACACTTTACAAACGAGGCAGGCAGGCAGGCAGGCTGCTGGGACCTCTCTCCCCCCTCTCCCTCCACCCCCCCCGCCCCCCCTCCAGCGTCAGGAGTATATATAGCCAGAGACAGGCCGGTGCCCGATGCCAGCCACTGTAAGTAATGCCAGCCACAGTAAGCCACTATAGAGACAAGCTGTAAACACAGCACATTACTGGGCTGGTAGGCACCAAACCCCCCCCCCCCCCTCCCCAGCCACGGCCCTGGTCACCTTTAAGGGGTGGGAAGGACAGGGGGGAAGTTAAGAGGGGGTTGGCAGGGGGTTAGCAGGGGGTTTGAGCTGTGTGTGGTGGCCCAGTGCCATGCCCAGTCTATAAGCCCAGCCCAGACACCCCCTCTGTGGCAGTACCAACCTAGGATGCCAACCAAGGGAGGATGGCATTCCGTCTCCTCATTCCATTCTCTCTCTCTCTCTCTCTGTCTGTCTGTCTGTGTCATCCCAACTGACAGATCAGATTGCAACAGATCAGTTCACTTAATAACAGACTGCTAATGAACTGTAAATGAGATGGCTGTAATGTTGGTTGGATGCTTCAATCAAGTTAGCACAGTATGTACTGTTATAAGGCTGTTGACTTACTATACAGGACACACACACACACACACACACACACACACACACACACACACGTAGATACACACGTGTGCGCACACACACACACACACAGGCACAAGTAGACACGCAAGCACATACACACAACTACTGTACTGTGGTGAAGCACACACGCACGCACACACACACACACACACACACACACACACACACACACACACACGTAGATACACACGTGTGCGCGCACACACACAGGCACAAGTAGACACGCAAGCACATACACACACACACAACTACTGTACTGTGGTGAAGCACACATGCACGCACACACACACACACACACACACACACACACACACTCAAACGCACACACACACAGAATACCTTTCACTATATTGGACCCTGTGCTCTCGACAACCACAACAATAAAGCCTTTCAGTGGTAATAGCCTGCTTCATTCTTCTACCTCACTGTTGGCTCACCTCCTGTAATACAACACAAGTCTCCTATTCTCTCTCTTTACCTCTCTTTCTCTGTCCCCCTCTCTCTCTTTCTCTGTCCCTTCCTCATACCTTTCTCTCCATCATGTTCTCCCTACCTCTCTTTCTTTGCCCCCCCCTCTCTTCCACTCTCTCTTTATCTGTCTGTCTCTCTCTCTCTCTATCTCTTCATCCTACCTTTCTCTCTATCTCTCTCTATAGAGTGGAGGAGGGTCAGTGGGAGAGAGAGAGGGAACTCAATAGAGTGCAGTAAGAGAACCTGTCTGTCTGTGTGTGTGTGTGTGTGTGTGTGTGTGTGTGTGTAGTGAGAGAACCTGTCTGTGTGACTGTGGGTCAGTGGAGATGAGAAAAGATGTTTAAACCAGACTGCCCAACTTCCCCCCCCCCCCACACACACGTCCCCCAGTCATCTGTTGCTCTTCCCCACCTCCGCCCCCCCCCCCCCCCCCCCCCCCCCCCCCCGCTCTCTCTCTGCTATCGGCTGTGTTAGTGGTTAACAGATTGTTAAGACCTGGCCACCCATCAAGGCTTACACAGGTGCTTGACCTTGGGCCTGGGGAGCAAGAGAGGGATCTAGGGAGGGAGAGTAACCCAGAAAAGAGATGCCTTGACTGGGAGAGCTGGGAGAGCTGGGAGAGCTGGGAGGGAAGGCTGGGAAGACTTCCAGATGGGTAGTTAATATCTCCGCAGGGTCCATAACCCACAACAGTATCGCTGTCTAGCTGCTGACAGATGACCTGGGGACTGTGTGTGTGTGTGTGTGTGTGTGTGTGTGTGTGTGTGTGTGTGTGTGTGTGTGTGTGTGTGTGTGTGTGCGTGCGTGCGTGTGTGTGTGGGTGTGTGCGTGTGTGTGTGTGTGTGTGCAGAACAGTTGAGGATAGGAGGGTCGAGAGTGGAACATTATTCAGATTTGTTCCGATTATCCACTCAGCAAGCCTTCAAGGCCACGGACCCTGCAGAAACACACACACACACACACACACACACACACACACACACACACACACACACACACACACTCAGGCTGAGCTGACAGGCTTTTCCTGCAGTCATGAATTTTAAAGATACATATTCTAGTAGGGCAAACTGTCACTTTCTGTGAGCGTCCTCTCATCTCAGTGTTAGAACGAGAGATGGAGAGAAAAAGGACAGAGCAGCTACCAGGACCATGGAGGAGGAGGGGGGACATTCTACCTGTCATCTACACAACAAAGCACCCCTGCAAAAGGTGAAATACCTCAAATAAAACGTGTGAAAAAGTAAAGTTTTTGGGGCGGTACCGTCGCTCAACCATGAACCTTTTAAACTCTCACCTAGTGTACATTATCTCTCTCCTGTCGAGAATAACTAAGAAATCAAATATCCCACAGCACTGCACACCAGAGGATTGATACACATTGATACACAGTGAATAAACCAACAACAAGCAGGTCACATTGAACCAAACAGAGATAGATAGATAGATAGATAGATAGATAGATAGATAGATAGATAGATAGATAGATAGATAGATAGATACTGCAGCTCAAAGTGCTGTACATAAAAAGTCAGAGAAACAATAGTACAATAGAAGAAAAGTGAAATAGGAAAACAATAAATAAACAGCAGTAGCCTACATGTTAACATGATACAAGCAATTCTAACTGCTGATCATTAAATAACAATTCAAATAAAACCCAAGGAATACAGACCAATAGTGCAATAGAAAGCCATAGAAAATAAAGTTCAGTTCCGTTCTATTCGATTCACATTGATTGGTATAGCCCTTCATCACTGTTACAGTCTAAAACGGTTTCATAATGCTCGAATATGTAAGACAATAAGATGGACAGATAGACAAAGTTACCAGAGCATCCATACAGATGTATATCCACAATAAAGTGTTACTAAAGAGTAGAGTTCTTTATTAGAACACACAGTCCTCACAGTTCTTCATCTCAGTCCCAGCACAGAGACCCAGCACACACGCACACGCACCCGCACACGCACCCGCACACGCACACGCACACGCACACGCACACACACACGGTCTATAGCAGGCCATATCTGTACAGCAGTTGTGAGTTTCAGCTGGATCAGAGCATGAATAAAGTCTCTGTTGAAGCGTTAAGACAGCGTGGCTCTCATGAACTCACAGCTCTCACTGCAGAACAGACCATACACATAACACACACACACACAAAACACACACACACACACACACACACACACACACACAACACACACACACACACACACAGGAACAAACCAGACTAGAACAAAGCAGAGCCATATTAACTCCCACACACAATTACGCTTTCTCTCGCAGAACCTTTCTATATCTGTCCCACGAGTTAAAATGTTGATTCACAGCAGAAAATGTCATTTTACAGAAATGCTTCCCTATTTAGAATAGAGGAAATTGTTGGTGTGTGGAGTGTGTGTGTGTGTGTGTGTGTGTGTGTGTGTGTGTGTGTGTGTGTGTGTGTGTGTGTGTGTGTGTGTGAGTGTGTGTGTGTGTGTGTGAGAGAGAGGGAGAGGCACTTCTCATATTGGTGAGAAGACCGGAAGGGAGGGAGTGCACACACACACACACACACACACACACACACACACACACACATTCACAGGCTTCAACTCCTGTCCTGAGCTATAAAAGAGAGAGCCTCATTGTTCCCCCTGCCTCCTCAAGCCCCCGTCAGTTGAAGGGCACTATTGTCATCCCC
>NC_139662.1:13974379-13979379 GCF_951799395.1 Argentina silus
TGGGGCAGAAATCCCCTCCATTAAAGTGTAATTGAAGGCAATCAGAGGCCAGGGGACGATGATGGATGAGGTGGCCAGGGAGGAGGAGAGGAGACGGGGGGAAGAGGAGGCGCACGGACCCCCCACACAACCACCTCCATTACCACCTCTGCCTCAACCTTGATATAGACAAATTAGAGAGGGCAATCTCTACAAAGGAATATAGAACTGCTCAGAGAACATGGCATGATCTCTATAGAGAGAAGAATGAATACACACACACACACACACACTGCACCTCACTATATGCACTTCCTACAGCAGGTGAGTGATTTACTGTCATCAGGAAACACCCCATGGGAAATCACCTTTTATCAGAGGAAGAAGAGCTGTCATTAACATAGCTCAGAATCAAAGAGAACACATAAACACACACACACACACACACACACACACACACACACACACACACACACACACACACACACACACACACACGAGCCAGGAGAATAACAACTAAAATGTCTGGAATTCATATAGACTATTTCTCATCTGTTGCCAGCATGAAGTATAGATTGAGAAAACAGCTCCACTTTCAGCACATAAACACAGACACACACAAAGACACACACACACACACACACACACACACACACACACACACACACACACACACACACACACACATAAAACACACACTCTGACCTGCATATGTAGCATAGCCCACTGCCTCTCTAAGATGTAAAGCATGTGTTAAACACAACATGTGTTAAAACTAAAAGATCACATCTCTCTCTACCCGTTCTTTCACTTTACCCAGCTTTTTGCCACATATTCTCTCTACATCTTTCTCTGTCCCTCCCTCCTTCCTTTCTCCTTTTCTCTCTCTCTGTCTTTTGCTCCTCTCTTCCTCTCCTCCTCCGCTCTGGGCCAATGTGTCAGAGGAAACAACAAAGCTGTTCAAACTCTGGACCAGAGACAGCAGGAAGATGATGTCAGAGAGGAGGAGAGAGAGAGAGGGGGGGGGGAGAGATGGGGGGGAGAAAGAGAGAAAGAGAGAGAGAGAGAGAGAGAGAGAGAGAAAGAATGAATGAGAGAGAGAGAGAGAGAGGGAGAGAGAGAGAGAGAGAGAGAGAGACTGCGTTAACCAGCCAAAACCCATCCAGACGGCCAGTAGCCGATTAAGAACATCCCCACTGGGACAGTACACACCAGTACAGGCAGTATGCACACATAGTCCAGGCCTGCCATCAGAAGATGTATTAGGTTAGGGAGTTTACAGAGACAGGGAGAACAGCCAGGACACACACAGACACACACACACATGCACACACACACACACACACACACACACACACACACACACACACACACACACACACACACACACACACATATCTTGTTCTCTTTGCTCCTCTCCGACGTACAAATGGACAGGTTCACCCACAGCGCTACTTTGGCCTCATACCTGGGTAAGACATGCTAGCTGGCTAAAGTGTGTGTGTATGTGTGTGTTGTATATCAATGTGGCCCGGGTGAGCCCCGACAGAACACTAATATTGAGACGTTCTAGAATGTCTCCTGACTCAAAGTTCTAGTTCCATCTCCTCGACCGGAACGTTCTAAAATGTCTGTGTGGCCTACCTGTCTGTTATCAAGGCAGTCCTACTGCACCTTGCCAGTCAATGTGTCATCAAATGCTGTGTGAGGTATTACCGGCCTTGATATTCCACTGACCAGGGGTGGCTGGTGGAGGTAGAAATCGGAGGAGGGGCTCATTGTAACGGATGAAACGGAATGAGGAATGGTATCAAACACATATGTTTGATACAGTAGAGTTGTGTCTATAAAAGGAACAGCAGTGGACCATTCCTTTAATCACCAGGCAGTACACTGCCATCCCTTTAACCGGCTGATGTGTCACTCACCCATCTGCTGTCCATTAGTGGGATATTCTCCCTCTCTAACTCTCATTCTTTCTAACTCTCTCTTTCTCTTTCCTTTCTCTCCTCTCCCACTGTTTCTCTTTAAACCTCTCTCTCTCTCTCTCTCTCTCTCTCTCTCTCTCTGTATCTGTGGTGTGTCTTTCTCCCTCTGTCTGAATGAGTAGGCCCATCAATGACAACATCTCTCCCTAACAACACACACACACACATACACACACGTGCGCGCACACACACACACACACATACACACACACACACACACACACACACACAATGTAGCACTCCCTAACAGAACACACACACACACACACACACACACTACACAATAATACTACATCTGGGAGGGACCAGGAAAAGGACTATTTAATTTTCCGTACACGCGTTCATAAAGCAACATGAACACAGCTCTGGGCCGCAGGATCATAAAACCCTCATTTAACCATCAACTATGACCTGACGTAACCCTACCACAGCCTGGCCAGGGGGACGTTGGGGGAACGTTGGGGGAAGGTTGTGGAGACGTTATGTGGTCTGACTAAAGTGGAGCCACACACTGCGTGTACTGTATGGCGGCCTGCCCATTAGAACAGGCCAACCACAGGGAAGAGACCAGGGACGTGGTGGGGGGGGGGGGGGGGGATCATGAATGGTAGGGTTTCTCTGCTATCTAACATAGAATAGAATAGAATAGCACTGAATTGAATGGATTAGAATAGCACAAAATGGAATAGAATAGAATGGAATGGAACATTTACATTTACATTTATGGCATTTAGCAGACGCCTTTATCCAAAGCGACTTACAACAAATACATTTGTCTAAGTAAGTGAATCATCTATCCATCAGTCATCATAAGAAAAAGTAATCTATGCTAGGATCAGGGGCTATTGGCAGTCACAATGCTAGAAGAAGGAAGAATTACTTATTTTTTAAATTTATTTATTTATTTACAAGAGAGAAACTTGTACAGGGGGGTAGTGGGGATGAAGAGGTCTTTAGGAGGGATAGAATAGAGTAGAATAGAGGCAAAGCAGAGCAGAATTGCACAGAGTACAGTCAAGCAGAAGAGAGTAGAGTAGAAGAGAGTAGAAGAGAGTAGAAAGAGGTGTTTCTAGTTCTCAGACTATCCAATACCCCAACAGGAGAGACCTCTATGTCCAACCCAGAGGCAGCAGCAGTCAGAGAGACTGTCTACAGCTGAGTCAACAGATATGTAGCAGAAACACCTGTACGACACTCACCCCGATGGAATATCCATCATAGGGATAGAACAACCATGATGGGGTAGCCAGAGAGAGAAAGAGGAGAGGAGGGGGGAGGGTAGAGAGAGAGAGAGAGTGAGAGAGAGATAACCCAGAGGAATAACCACAGGAAAGAGGAGTAGGTTTGGTCAGAAATTATATCTACCCCCCCCCTCTTCTCTTTCTCCTCTCTTCCCTCCCTCTCTCTCCTCCCTCGTCTCTCTACTCATCTCTCTTCCCTCGCTCTCTCTCTCCTCCTCTTTTTCCTCCTCCCTCTATTCTCTCTCCTCTCTCCTCTCCTCCTCCTCTCATCTCTCCTCTCTTCCCTCCTCCCTCTCTCTCTCTCCTCTTCCTTCTTCCCTCCTCCTCTCCTCAGGTCACAAACACACCATCACCTGTCCAATCCATTGAGCAAAGATAAAAGAGCCGCTTGACAGCAGCCAATCACATTCAAGGAGGCCTCGGCTATGTCCAATGGCAGGCCAGATGTTTAGGCCCTAATAAACCTATGATAAAGTAGGCCCTGAGGGGGAATGGTCGACAGACCGCGACCACCTCTCCCATAAGGCCACTGGACCGTTGAACACAAATAACCCTTCCACGACCTGCGGTCAGTGACTAATGAGTGGAAAAACCCCAACTTGACCAGAAAAGACCCCTTCATGTGGTCGAACCTCCCTGCTAACCGCCCTGCTAAACCCCGGGTGAACCGCCATGCTACGTGCCTCTAAGCTCTCTATGGGGTTTTCCATAGAGGTGTGTTTGTGTTCCAGTTTAGTGGTCACTGTGGAGAGCAGAACAGCAGGGTGTCGCGGTCATGGTCAAGAGGACCACAGACGGTCAAAGCCAACTCAGACCCCTGGTGTATCCGTTAGCATTCCGGGGAGAGAGGAGAGACCGCCATGGTAGTCCCCAGACCTCTTCTGTCCCTGTCCCATCTTACCCCTCTTTACTCCACTCACTCCTCCACTCCCCCCCCCCCCACCCCCCCCCCCCCCCCCCCAACCCCTCTCACTCCTCCACCTAGTGTAACCAGAGCAGAGGCCCAGACCAGGCCAGGCAGACATATTACTGCGTGGAACCCAGAGAGAAAACAATGCTTCACCACATGAGTGAGTCACAAAGACAGACAGACATGCCGAAACCCTATCGTCATAATGGATGTTCGACGGTTACTCTCTGAGGATAACAGCAGAAGGTATATGGATGTATTTGTGAGATACACACACACACACGCGTATGCATGCACAGTCACGCATGCATGCATGCACACATACACACACACACACTCTCTCTCTCTGTCTCACACACACACACACACACACACACACACACACACACACACACACACAGTTCAAGTCTAGTCTGGCAGACAGACAGACAGACAGACAGACAGACAGACAGACAGAGAGACTGCATAGAGGGACGGACAGACAGACAGACAGACAGACAGACAGACAGACAGACAGACAGACAGACAGACAGACAGACAGACAGACAGCATAGAGGGACAGAGGAACAGAGGGCTCATCCACAGAAGAGGATCTACATAATTAAACCTGTTCAGACTGAATGAGCTCTGAGTGAGCCGACACACACCAGGGCTAATGAGGTTTCACACACTTATCTCTCCCACGCTAATTGACTTCCTAATGTGAACTTGACTGTAATTAAACAGTTCAAAAATCCGTTAAATGAATCACTTTCATTCTGCTCCAGTGTGTTTCTAGTATTGTCTCACTCGTTTCTGCAATATGCACCACAGGAGACAATGGAAACGTAATAATAATACATCATATTGCATTATCCTTTACACATTGGCAATACTACTAAA
>NC_139662.1:14004379-14009379 GCF_951799395.1 Argentina silus
TTGTTCTGTTTTCTCAGCTCTCCTTTTCTTTGTCTTTTACATCCCTCCCTCTCTTTTATCCTTTCATTCTTCCAAGACCCCCACCCCACCCCCAGTCCCCTCACCGACCTGTCCATGTGTGTGTGGTTTTATGTGGAGCATTTAAACATTAAAGCAGTTTTGTTTTTTTTTACACCGCAAATTCAGACATCAGACTTCAGACACCTCTTTCTCTCCCCCTCCCCCCCCCCTTCTCCTCTGTCTCCCCATCTATTCAACCCCCTCTCTTACCTTTGTCTACCACCTTTCCCCCCTAGTCTACCACCCCCCCCCCCACGTCTTCATTCCACCTCCAATAACAGCAGGAGAGAGGGTACTGACAGTCTTTTCGTTTTTACAACTCAAATGCAGACTTCAGACTTTAGGATACCCAGAGAGCATCCCCTCCTCCCCCCCCTTCCTCCCACAGCAGGTGTGTGTGTGATATCACATGCAGTACCAAACCTCTGATCCATCCATCCCTCCATCTATCTATCTATCCATCCTCCCATCCCATTCCTCTCTCACCTCACCATCCCCCCCAACTGCCACACGCCCCCTCACACTCTCCCCATCATTCCCTCCCTCCCTCCCTCCCTCCCTTTCTCCCTCCCTCACGCTCTTTTTTCGATCAGCCTGCGTGATCCTTTCTTCTCTGTCTTCTTTGATCTGTTTTCCTAATCTCTTCCAGAGGGACTTGCCCTCCTCCTCCTCCTCCTCCTCCTCCTCCTGCACTGGTACTGTTCCTCTGGAAACACACACAGTTAGCAGCCATACCCTAAACCACAGCCTCAACCCTAGCCCAGGCCCTAGCCCTAGTCCAGTAATACCCTAAACAACAGCCTCAACCCTAGCCCAGGCCCTAGCCCTAGTCCAGTAATACCCTAAACCACAGCCTCAACCCTAGCCCAGGCCCTAGCCCTAGTCCAGTAATACCCTAAACAACAGCCTCAACCCTAGCCCAGGCCCTAGCCCTAGTCCAGTAATACCCTCATCCCTAGCCTCAACCCTAGCCCAGGCCCTAGCCCTAGTCCAGTAATACCCTAAACCACAGCCTCAACCCTAGCCCAGGCCCTAGCCCTAGTCAAGTAATACCCTCATCCCTAGCCTCAACCCTAGCCCAGGCCCTAGCCCTAGTCCAGTAATACCCTCATCCCTAGCCTCAACCCTAGCCCAAGCCCTGGCCCTAGTTCAGTCATACCCTCATCCCTCGCTTCAACACTAGCCATGGCCCTAGCCTTAGCCCTCTGGAGACACACACAGGCATACAACCACAGCCTCAACCCTAGGCCTAGCCGTAGTTCCTGCTCCTTTCTGGGGCTTACACACACACACACACACACACACACACACACACACACACACACACACACACACACACACACACACACACACATCCTACACAGGGACTGCTGGGGAACCCATGTTGGAACCTTTCTATGTGTTTTGAGTGAACAGGTGTGTTTGGTTGAGAGGAAACGACAGGAACAGATCGTTCCTCTCCTCCGTCATCCCCTGTTCCTCCTCTTGTATTTGCTCACCAGCGTAGAGATAAGTCTCTCCCCTCCCCTGGCCTGTCTGTCTAAACCTGGGTGTGGAGAGGTATGGAGAGGGTGTGTGGGAAGGAGTGTGCCTGAGCAGTAAGACTCCCTGATAGATAACCCCTCTCCAGGGAAAGGGTGAGGGTTAACCACCCAACCACCAACACCCAACCTCCACCCAACCATAACCCAACAACAACCCTCCCACAACCCCACCTCCCTGACCTCACCTAGATTACTGGTGACTCAACCTGGACCTGTCAGCACCATGAATATACCTGAAAACATGACCCCCCCCAAAAAAACACACACACACACACACACACACACACACACACACACACACACACACACACACACACACACACACACACACACAAACCTGGGAAAACTCACTTAGTCTTATCCACAATCTGCAATCTGGCAGACTGAGAAGCTATTACTGCATGGGGTGTGTCCCAATAGTCCCATGTGGCTGCCTCTCCTTCAGTCTCCTCTCCTCTCCTCTCCTCTCCTCTCCTCTCCTTCAGTCTCCTCTCCTTCAGTCTCTCCTTCAGTCACTCCTTCTTCTCCTTCAGTCTCTCCCTCGTCTCCTTCAGTCTCTCCTTTTTCTCCTTCAGTCTCTCCTTCAGTCTCCTCTCCTTCAGTCTCCTTTCCTCTCCTCTCCTCTTCTTCTGTCTCTCCTTCAGTCTCTCCTTCTTCTCCTTCAGTCTCTCTTTCAGTCTCTCCTTCAGTCTCCTCTCCTTCAGTCTCCTCTCCTCTCCTTCTGTTTCTCCTTCAGTCTCCCCTCCTTCCTCTCCTTCAGTCTCTCCTTCTTCTCCTTCAGTCTCTCCTTCCTCTCCTTCAGTCTCTCCTTCATCTCCTTCATCTCTCCTTCAGTCTCCTCTCCTCTCCTTCAGTCTCTCCTTCTTCTCCTTCAGTCTCTCCTTCAGTCTCTCCTTCTTCTCCTTCAGTCTCTCCTTCAGTCTCTCCTTCCTCTCCTTCAGTCTCTCCTTCAGTCTTTCCAGTTGTTCCTTCAGTCTCTCTTTCAGTCTCTCCTTCTTCTCCTTCAGTCTCCTCAGTGTCCTCTCCTCTCTCTCTCCTTCATGGAGCACCCGCTTCCTCTGTTCATCTCTTTCACATCAGTGAGGACAAAGGAAAGGACACAAGGACACAAGGAGAGGAAGCCTCTCACAGACGTTTGAGACCAGGGGAGGCTGGTGGAGGTTGAAATCGGAGGATGGGCGCATTATCATGCATGGAATGGAATGAGGAACGGTATCAACCACGAGCGCACCCACATGTGCCACAATACCACGTGTGTTTGATACAGATGTCCGATTTCTACCTTTCCCGGCCTCCCCTCTAAACTCTAGACAGAACACCTGGTTATCATCCTCCTGAGGTGAACACATTCCTCTTCTCAACACATCTCCCCGCCGGCCAATCAGAGACCAGAATAAGCTGCCTGATCCTATCAGGAGGAAGAGCCCGCCCCTGTCTGGCAGTCAAAGGCCGTACCAGATGTTCCACAAGGTGAAACCAATAATACACAAATGACTCCATCTTTAGATGTGCATTTCTAGGGACCTAGGTAATGGTTTCACTGTTTCGAGAACGAATATTCTTTCTTGGTTTTACTACCCTCTTTCCTGTCATTACCTCCATAGCTTCCCCCCTTTTTGGCTACTGTTCCCTTGTTTTCTCAAATTCTTCCACTCCCTCGCTCCCATCTCCTGCTCTCTCCTCCTCCTCCTCCTCCTCCGCTCTCTGTAGTGGTGTTGCTGTGTTCAGTGTGTGTTCACGTCTCTGAGTTAAACACTTCTCCCCCTCTCCCTCCTCTCCTTTCTCCTCCTTCTCCTCTCTCCCCTCCCTTCTCTCCTCTCCTCTCCTCCCTCCCATCCCTTCTCCTCTCCTCCCCTCCCCTCCCTCCCCTCTCTTCTCCTCTCCCTGCTCTCTTCCCGTCCCCTCCCTATCCCTCTCCTCTCCTCTCTCCCCCCCCCCCTCTCCCCCCCTCTGATTCTCATTGGTTAAACAGATGTGTGCCTGGACCTTCCATTAACAGCAAAGGACCCGTCCTCCTGACACTCTCCATCTGTGTGTGTGTGTGTGTGTGTGTGTGTGTGTGTGTGTGTGTGTGTGTGTGTTTAAAAATGGCCAGTGCGGAGAGAGTAGGCTTGGCAGATACTGAGAAGGGCTTTGCAGAGAGAGAGAGAGAGAGAGAGAGAGAGATAATAATTTATTCATAAATGATCCATGTATAGTGCACATCCACACACACACACACACACACACACACACACACACACACACACACACACACACACCAACTTTAATTCTACAACGTCATCTTGTTCTGAAAGAGGTTTATTCCCTTGTCTAACTGTCACCCCTGGCTGCTGGTCTCAGAGATGGGGACGTTGTTCGAGGTGACACTGGAGCGCTGGGCTCCTCTGGATGTCCTTTGCTAGCTGCTAACTGCTAACTGCTAACCTGTAGCCATGCATCTTTTACACTGCAGGAGCACAGTGGATCCCTCCAGAGCTGTAGCGTTAGCCGCTATAGTGGCTACGCTAACCAACTCCTCTCCACCCAGCTCACACTCAGCGGAACACTGAAGCACACTGACTGGTGCCACAGGAGAGACACACACACACACACACACACACACACACACATACACACTGACTGGTAGAGATGGCATCTGTAGAGCTCTGTGACTTGTATGCACATACACAATAAGACACACACACATGCACACAAACCTAAAAAGTAACATTCATACACTTACACCAGGCAAGGCTGGTGGAGGTAGAAATCAGAGGACGGGATCATTGTAATGCATGAAAAGGAATGAGGCGTGGTATCAAACACACATGTCAAACACCTGCTTAGTCGCACAATGTCACACACACACCCTACACCATGCCAGTCCCTGTGCCCCCTCACACACACTGTTCCAATACCACCAGCCCCAGTCCCTGTCCTGAGTGCCCCCCCGCCCCCACCCCCCACCCTCTCCCTCCTAGTGAAGGGCCCTGTCCCTGGGTCCCCACCCCCAAGCAAAGGCCCTGTCCCAGGGTCCCATGTGTTGAGCATTAGCAGGGTGGGTCATCTGTGACCAATCAAGCCAAACAACAGCAGGATATTACATTTCCATGGGCCGCGCGTGGCTGGGATCAGGAGCCTGCCATCCTGCCCAGAGGCCCTAGACACACACACACACACACACACACACACACACACACACACACACACACACATGGACACACGGACAGAGTCATGGATACACACATGGACACACACACACACACGCGAGCTCACATACACAGTCACGCACACACACACAAAAACACAGATACAAACACACACACACACACACACATGATCTCACACTCCCAGTCACGCAAACACACACAAAAACAGAGATACAAACACACACACACACACACACACACACAC
>NC_139662.1:14016879-14018796 GCF_951799395.1 Argentina silus
CCTCACCCCCCTCTCTCCTGCTTTCTCTGCATCAGTTCTCCACCCTCTCTTCTCTCTCTCCCTCTCTCCTTCTCTCTCTCCTCTCTTGTTTCGTTCTTCTTTCCTCTCCTGACCCCTCTCTTTCCCTTATGTCACTCTCTCTCTCTCTCTCTCTCTCTCTCTCTCTCTCTCTCTCTCTCTCTCTCTCTCTCTCTCTCTCCTGGTCTCGCTCTTATTCCCTTTCTCCCCCTCTTTTTTCCCCTCTCTTCTTGCAGAGGAGGGAAATGGATAATAACGTCTACAGAAAATAAAGGATTATTTGTTGGTGAAAATCCTTCACGTCTAAACTAATCCTGAGTGTTTAAATTCTGCTGCTAATCCCCCTGAAAGACTGGGGAGAATGAGTGGAATGGCTTTGCAGGGGGGTGTGGTGGTCTGGGGGGGGGGGGGCTAAGAGGGGGGGGTTACCACACTAAACTGTTCCCAGTGGAGGTCCGCCGGTGGTTTCATACCTTCTGGCTGGAGCTGACCAATCGGACGTGAGGTCATGGCCTTTCCTCTGCATACCCCCCTTCCCCATAGGGGTGGGGCACAGGACAGCAGAGCATGGGCTGATCCAATGAGCAGTAGGTGGCAAGGAGAGTGTGTATGTGTGTGTGTGTGTGGGGGGGGGGGGGGGGGCTCCAAACCTCCAAATCTCGACAAAACTGTAAGCGGATTCCTGGGAGCTTAGAGGAATTTGCTCAGTGAAATTGTCTCATTATGATGATGTCATTGTGTCACAGATGCCCTTATCCATGGGCGCCTTAGAAGGATTACTCCACACTGCCCACGCAGGCGGGCTGGTTTGCACCACGCTCATTAATGCTAAATGTCCTTCTCAATGAGCAGCAAGGACTGTTTACGGTCACAGAGAGAGAGAGAGAGAGAGAGAGAGAGAGAGAGAGATGGTTCAACCACAAACTGCATGGTCATGGACCTCCCTCCTAACCACATGTATATGTGTGTGTGTGTGTGTGTGTGTGTGTGTGTGTGTGTGTGTGTGTGTGTGTGTGTGTGTATCAACACGTTGGTTCAGTGTGAGCTTCTCCACTTGGCTCCGCCCACCAATTTAAACATTTCAGAGCAATGACAACTGATATTTAGTATTGACAGAGTAACTATATTTGATCGATAATGACATTGTTGTTGAACGCAAAAACAAAAGCAAAAGCATTATTTTGTGTCACAGCAAATTCAGCATTTTGGCTGTATTTCTTAGCGTATTTTGACATGAATAAACGCCAGTCGGTTTTGATAATTCAATCCAACGCCACGCTGTTCAAACATTCTGGGGAGAAACCTGCTTGTGTGATGGGTAACCTTGCATGTCACTTGAACATGAAGCACATTCATGGTCTACCCTGGTAGGCATCAGGGGAGGCTGGTGGAGGTAGAAATCAGACCTACTTCTACCTCCACCAGCCTCCCCTGGTAGACTTAAAGGACACGTTTCCCTAACTGTGGTCCTCTGTGGCTGAGTTGGTAGAGCATTGCACTAACAACGCTTAGGTTGTGGGTTTGATTCCTGCTGGGACCCATATATACTGAAATGTATGCACTCACTGCAATGTAAGTCGCTTTGGATAAAAGCATCAGCTAAATGGCATATATTATATTATTAACTGAAGCAGGTGTGCTGTATCTATGCTGGAAGCCAGTGGACCAGACATTGGCTAAGTGTTCTTCTTCTGTGGTTTATCATCCTCCACCAACAGGTTAGATGTCTTCCTTTGTGGTTTTATCTCTGTCTCTCTCTCTCTCTCTCTCTCTCTGTCTGTCTGTCTCTCTCTCTCTCTCTGGGCTGGTAAGGGGAACGCGGGGGTGGAGGGGGGGGGGGGGTGGAGGGGGGGGGTGGGAGGGGGGGGGGGGTTAACAAGGTCAGGCAGAGCCCCCCCC
>NC_139662.1:14023996-14071496 GCF_951799395.1 Argentina silus
CAGAAATCCCCCTGCACCCCCCTTTGGCCTCCCCCTCCCTCCCGCCACTTTAATTCAAATAAGACCTAAATCAAGGAAACCGATTAGTTCAGGGGCTCTGAGTCCTAAACAACCTTATCCATCACTCTCACACTGTCACTGTGGTCAGGCTGTTGATGAAGGCCTCTCACACACACACACACACACAGACACACACACACACACACACACACACACACACACCAGGGCGGACAGGCAGGCAGGCAGGCATGCAGGCAGGCCAATGCTTACTGACTGCATCATCATGCATCTGACTAAAGTGTCACCACAATGTTCCATGGTACTAACCCAGGGGAGGCTGGTGGAAGTAGAAATCGGAGGACAGGCTCATTATAATGCTTGAAATGGAATGAGGAATGCTATCAAACATGCTTTACAATGAGCCTGTCCTCGGATTTCTGCCTCCACCAGCCTCCCCCAAACTATTCAGCCTCCCCCAACTTCCACAAACCTCCCCCAGTCTCCACCAGCCTTCCCCAGCCTCCACAAACCTCCACCAGCTTCCACCAGCCTCTACAGAACTATTGAGCTTCCCTGACAGTGTGAAGAAAGGAGGTCAGCTCTGCAGATCAACACGACGCAGCAGCAGCACATGTTGTTATGAATTCAGAACATACCCCATTAGCTCAGGGCAGCGGGGGGCTCTGGGGGTGGTGGTGGGGGGGGGCTGGAGTGGGAGGGGGGGGCAGCGGGGTGCTGTGAGTGCAGAAACCTCCTGGCTGGGCTGCGGATGCTTCTGCAGCTCCACCCTGGTCTCTGGGGTGTAGTCGATGTGAGGAAACCAAACGCATCCTGACTAGAGACAACACACACTGGGTACTGATGAGGAGAGAGAGGAGGATGAGGGCTAAATACACACACACACACACTCGCACACACTCATGCACGCACGCACACGCTCTGGCACGCACACACACACACTGGCAAGCACACACGCGCACAGACACACACACACACACACACACACACACACAATAAATAAAAATAGTCAAAAGGCATTACTTATGATAATTAAAACACTTTTGGGAGCATATCGGTGTTCGGGTTTGTGGTTCTGGAGTGTTGGAGGTTTCCTGGTGTGTCTGCGTACTGTGTGGGCCAAACATGCCCACTGGCCCGACCCGTATCACAGCCCGCTAACGAGACCTCCAGACCTCCAGTTCTGCCTGACCTCAACGAGAGAAATAGTGAAGAGGAAGAGGAGGCAGAGGAAGGAAGAGGAAGATGTCCTCTCCACATTATGCTGGTGTAATGCTGATCAAATGTGTTGTGTTTAGTAGTTCAGGAGTTTAGAGCAGTTTTTATTGCTCAGCACTTCTAAGTGATGTGGAGACCTGATCTGTGTGTGTGTGTGTGTGTGTGTGTGTGTGTGTGTGTGTGTGTGTGTGTGTGTGTGTGTGAGGGGGGGGTGGGGGATAGAGATAGTTTTCATGGCTCAGCACTTCTGAGTGGTATGTACAGAGATGTGAGAGGACGCAGTGCAGTTTCATCATCTCATGAATAAACATAGAGGTGTGTTTATGCAAATACATCGTCCACCCCATCACAAATAAGCAAATATGGCTCACTATGCTGACTCTACCAATGAACACCACCACACTACCTTTAAAACAGTCATACACACACTACACACACACACACACACACACACACACAATCAGAAACACACACATAAGCGAACACACATGCACATGCACATGCACACACGCACGCACACACAAACACACACACACTCACACTCACACACTCACACTCACACTCACACTCACACTCACACTCACACTCACACTCACACTCACACTCACACGCACACGCACACGCACAGACAGAAAGACTCAGTAGCAATGTATTTCCTTCATTAAGTTCAGCTCAGCTACTGGTGTTTGTCTTTGGGCTGAGCAGAGCACCAGGGTAATTACGGGGTAATCCTGCATTTATGAAAGACACACAGGGCCGTCTTCACACACCCTCACTGTCTAAACTCACACAAAAAAAAACACAGACACACATACACACACAGACACACACACTTGTAAACACACATACGCACATGCAGACACACACACCCAGACACAAACATACACACACACAGGCACACCCTCTCACAGAAATCACTGACAAACACTCCTGCTCAAGCTAAAGTCGTATGGACTTCCCCCAGTGAAGTAGCTGTCTAATCTCTACCAGTCCAGACAAAGGTTCCATTATGACAGCAACCTCCATCCTTAAACAGAGGGAGAGAGGGGGAGAGGGAGAGGGGGGGGGGAGGGAGAGAGAGAGAGAGAGAGAGAGAGAGAGAGAGAGAGAGAGAGAGAGACAGAGAGACAGAGAGACAGAGAGACAGACATAGAGGGGCGGGCAGTAGTTACAGTAATGCTGTTTCTTCCTCAAACATAAATTAGACATGCATAATCATGTTCATAAATTAGACATGCATAATCATGTTCATGAAGTTTAATCAAAGTGAGCAGGTTTATCAGACACCTCTAACACCTATAACCATTTCAGTACTTCTGTACATCAATCATAAAACAAAACACACACACACACACACACACACACACACACACACACACTTAATCAATCACATCTGAGAAGTGGGTGGGGGTGGGTGGGGATGGCATCACTATTCTGATTGGTTTGACTAATGAAAGAGCGTCCCGTCTCTTATCAATGAATTATGCATCATACACCCCCTTGTATGTTACAGATGCATGCAGTCAGATACACACACACACACACACACACACACACACACACACACACACACACACACACACACACACACACACGCACTGCAACAGGAGGGGGAAGTTAGATTGTGAGAGATTGTGATTGATTAGTCCATTCCGGGAGAGCACTGGTGAACACTGGTGATCAATGCCCCCCCCCCCCATCCCGGAACACCTATTTACAGTTGAATGAGCCTGGTGGACCTTCTGAGGATATCGCACCTCAACCGTGGTAAATTCCTTTGCTATTGTAATGTATCTAGTAGGCCTGTGTTAGTTGGTCATGTGACCACTAGTGTGTAGAGTACGTTTTAACATTTTTTTTTAACACAAATGTGTTCTTTATTCTTACCCTGTCCAGTCCTTCTCTCTCTTTTTAATAATGATTCCAACCGACCAGGAACACTATCAGTTGGCTCCCGATCAGTTATCTTCATGCCAGGAGGAATCTCAGTGGACTGCATTGACTTAATTCAGCATCTTGGATCAATAGCAAATATCTACTCAATAAAGTCATATCTAATCTAATCTACATCGTTACCTCCCCTGTACTTTATACCTGCCTGAGATAACCTGACCCAACAGTCAAAACAAACACACATAGCTGAAGCATCGAGCTAAGACTAGCCCCACCCTTCCTGGACTCCACTCCCCTCCCCGTACACACACATACACACACACACACACACACGTACGTATGCACGCACACACACACACACACACGCATACGCACACACGCACATGCACACACACACACACACGCACACGCACACAACCACACATACACACACACACACTCCCATACACACACTCCCACACACTCCCACACTCCCACACATACCCCACTCCACCTCTTTTTCACTGCTCAGATCAATGCATCACCTGCCACTGTGCAAACAGCCGGCTCGGCCCGGCCCAGCGGTAACCGCGGCAACCAGAAATGCGGCCTTGGTGAATAATTCATTTGATCCGTAGAGAGTCAGGAATTCATGAGAGAACCCTGGTGTAGACAGTAGAGATGCCTGGTATGGGCCAGGGGTGCCACGCCCGTGCAGTATGTATGGACCACAAGGTTACCCATTAACACCTTCACTGAGCCCAACACAGAGTACTTCACCCATACTGCAACTATGGTATTCTAATGGGATGGAACTGATGGTGCATTTGCGTTTGTCACTTGTGTTTGTGCACAGTAAAATAGAGAGTGACAACACACACACACACACACACACACACACACACACAGACACACACACATACACACACACACACACACACACACACACACACACACATACACACCTGACAGAGAGAGGTAACTCTTCCACCTGGACCTGACACAGAGAGGTAACTCTTCAGCCTGGTGGAACCTGGGAGGTCAGTGGTGAGGTTAAAGGTCATGTAGGCAGGTTGAATAACAGCTGTTAGTCCCACTGACAGTGACACCCCAGGACCAGACCCCTTCACTTCACTATGACCCCAGCTGACACTGTAACGCTCACGCTCACGCTCAGCCCTTCAGGACGGAGTGAGATAGTCGTTTAAATCCC
Source organism: Argentina silus (assembly GCF_951799395.1). Classification (NCBI taxonomy): domain Eukaryota; kingdom Metazoa; phylum Chordata; class Actinopteri; order Argentiniformes; family Argentinidae; genus Argentina; species Argentina silus. Next base: position 14,028,318 of record NC_139662.1, read on the forward strand.
TTGGTTTGAATGGAGAGAGGAACAGACAGGGATGGAGTACTGAGGTCAGAACATCAGAGCGGACAGAGGTGAGGTCTGACAGATGTAAGAGAGAGGGTTACAGCTGTTATGAGCAATGAGGGGAGGCGAGGTGAGTTAATTACATGAGAATTGTGAGGGAAAGAGGTGCATGTTGCATTCCTGTACTCCTGCAAACCTATCGTTTAGACAATAAAAACCCCCTCAGCCTTCCACGACTGGGTGAAAGAGAGAGAGAGAGAGGGAGGGAGAGAGAGAGGGGGGAGGGAGAGAGAGAGGGAGAGAAATAATCAATAATATAACTTTTTAAATGCCAAAACGTTTACATTGTTTTACGTTTACTATTCTTTTGAAACTCTTGTGTGTAATGTTTAGTCAAAGTCAAAGTCAAAGTGGCTTTATTGTCAATTCTTCACATGTCAAGACATACAAAGGAATCGAGAGGACGTTTCTCACTCTCCCACGGTGAGACAGATAAAGTGCCCAGGCACAACAGATAAGACATACTAAAAGTAAAACATTCAATAAAAATAAATTTGTATTCCTTATTTCATTTCATTTGTTTATTTGTAATTTTACTTGCTTTGGCAATATAAACGGTTGTTTCCCATGCCAATAAAGCCCTTTGAATTGAATTGAAATTGAATTGAGAGAGAGGGAGAAAGAGGGAGAGAGAGAGGGACAGAGAGAGAGACAAAGGGAGAATTTCATTACGACTACATCCCACACTGTCTCTGTCGACACTAAGGCTTACAGCCCCGCTTTTTCCCAGGAGAGAACATAAGTGACTCCCTGGGAATGCAATAATGTTCCGGAACACTCGCCCACATTCCCAAGAACGTTTCCGAGAACGCCAACCCCGCGGACACCTCCGGTTAGGTTACACAGGGCTATGGGAGAGCCTGGACAAACCGCCCAGGATGACCCTGAGCCTGCCCTGAACCAGCCCGGCCCAAACCAAGTCCTTAGTCCCAACCTCAGCCCCCTCTGAACCTCAATACTGACAATACATACACATTGCTGTTGGATTGTCTGACCAACCGGGCCAAGAACCATCAGAACCATAACTAAAGAACAGAGAACAATGCCATCCCATGCCAGGACCACTCTAATCAGCTCAGCCCAGCACAAGCCTGGCCAACCCATCCAGAGACCACTCTAACCAGCTCCCGAGACCACTCTAACCAGCTCAGCCCAGCACCAGCCTGGCCACGCCCTGTATCACTGTACTGTGGTCACATCCCCTACAACCATTCAGCCAAACCAACAGCCCCAGAGACCTCTTGCCATAAGACTAGTCATCCAGTGTGAAGTTAGTATGCCCTCATGTACAATCAACCATCTACAGGTCAGCTCCAGCTGATGAATGCTGTCTAAACACACACACACACACACACACACACACACACACACACACGCACACACACACACACACAGAGATGACCCTGATCAACAGGTGTATGATTCATAACTTGAGAAACCTCATTCCATGTCAGGCATTACAATGAGCCTGTCCTCCGATTCTTTTACCTCCACCAGCCTCCAATGATTGCCACCGGTACAACTCGGAGCGCTTGGGAAAGGAGGAATGATCAACATGACCAAACAAAGATGGAACCTGGCCAAATGGACTGAGGAGTGGGAGGAGGGCTGAGGAAGGCGTGAGAGAGAGATGAATGGAGTGTGGGGTTTTGGGGGTGACGTGGGGCGGGGTTAGAGAAGCTCTCACAGGGAGTGGTGATGAGATATGCTGCTCATGATCATTCCCATGCTCCGGTGGCTCTTCAGGACGAGAGAGATGATCCTCGAATGAAATACCCCCAATCCCCCCTACTCTATCTAAGATAATACAGAAAACAAATGTGTACACACACACACACACACACATGCGCGCGCGAACACACAAAAACACACACACATACACATATTTTACACACACACATTTTGCACACTCACACACACACACACACACACACACACACACACACACACACAAACACAAACACAAAGCCTTGTTAGCCATGAGTTCATAGGGTCGTCCAAAAGTCTTTCTTTCTTGTCTCATCTCCCCCAACCTCCTCTGAAACACTACGGATGAATCATCCCTTCCTTTACAGTAAGACGCTGCTAATAACAATAGGTCCACCTGGGTCCACACACAAAGACATGGCCAGTCCCCTAGACATCCAGTCTAACCCATCCATAGATGTCAATATACAACACAGAGACAAACCTCTGTTCTGTTCTGTGGTAATTCATCATCACTGGACAGAAAGGCAGAGGAAGAGAGGGAGAGAGAGAGAGGGGGGGGGGGGGGTGAGAGAGAGAGAGAGCAGTGAGAAAGGTCTCACTCCAGAGAGCACCGACATGTCAGGGCTGCCTTTACAAGTACAGCACTTGTTCAAACAACCTTTAAAAAGAGAGAGAATGAATCAAAAGAGAGCTGTTAAAATGGGCTGTGCTGTGTTGGCCGTGTGTTCACAGTATTGAGTACACAATAACGCTCTCTCGTGGAAAAAGGGGAGACAAAGAAAATAGAAAAAGAGGGATGGAATGAAAGAGAGGAAGAGCGCAGAGGGGAGCGGAACAAAACGAGCAGGATGCTGTGGTTTAAGCCACACTGCTTACGGTCTCACACACACACACACACACACACACACACACACACACACGCTATACCCCCTCCCCATCCCATTCATGTTCTCTGAAAGCATCAGTAACATCTCCTCTGCCCTCCACTGCCCCCCCCCCACCACCACCACCCACCTTTGTCAACCCATTGCTCTCTCATCCACCGTCTTTAACTTCTGGCACTCGATCAGCCACCATTGCTCCAGGGGGTGGGGGAGAAAAGGGGCAGGGGTGGGGTGGGGTGGGATGGGGGGCAGGGGTGGCTGGCAGGGGTGGGGTGGGATGGGGGGGCTGGCAAGGGTGCAAAAGCTGGAAGCTGAATTCATCTTAGGGAGACAATGCTGTCAAAATGGCCTTAACCCAGTAAGAGGTATGTAGAGGAAGAACAGTAGGGTGTGTGTGCGTGCGTGCGTGCGTGCGGCTACAGAGAGAAGAACAGACAGAACACAACAGAACAAACCTACTAAAATGGCTCTCTTTGTAGTCCTGTTAGAATACACCCAACAGCTCTGTCCCCTTTCCTGGCCGCCCGCTGCCTACACACTCAACAATACCACCACAAAACAGTCTCTGAAAGAGGCTCCCAATCACACTCACTCTCTCTCACTCTCTCTCTCACTCTTTCTCTCTTCCCTGTCCGGTCGCTGCCCACACACACACATTACCCCAACAGAATGGAGCGCCATGAACTTCCCACCACATTTGGCTGGTCCATTGTCTCAGACACCCATCTCTCTCTCTCTCTCTCTCTAATGACCTCACAACACGTCACCCACATAGCGGTGACTTCACCAGGCTAGCAGTCTGCTGCCATGCCCAGGATGAGGGCTCCCAGGCAGGGAGTGTGTGTGTGTGTGTGTCTCTCGCTTTCTTCTCCATCCTTCTCTGGTCCTTGCTTCCCTTTTTCTCGAACAGAAGACAGAAGTGCAGTCAGAGCAGCACAATGGTGGAGTTTGTTAGTGGACATAAGGAGATGCATTGAGAGAGAGAGAGTGTGGGTGGGGGCTTTGTGTGAGAGGAAGATGATGAGAAAGTGTGTAATGATGTGAATCTCCTCCTGGAATTAGGCCATTAGAGATTGTCACATGGGTTGCCTAAATGGGGAGGTTGGAAATATAAGCTTCAGCTCAGAGATACAATGGGCTATCTGGCTATACGTTCCAGTCTTCTAGGCTGCTAGTAGCTCAGCCGTCGCTCTCTTCAGGTAAAGCTACAGTAGGTAATGACTGCCATCTGCTGAACAATTGGGTGCAATTACAGAAAGTATAAATTGCACAAAATAGTTGTGAGCAGCTTTTGTCCATAGAAGACAGTACATTATAAACACATCATTGGAACATCATTAGAACGACAACATTCTCTGACACAAACAAGAGCGACATACTGGATCATTTGACCAATAATGAGGTTATAATAATGTGAAGAAGAATACCTGTGTTTGTCAGGTGGGCGTGGGCAATGACAGGTGGGCGTGGGCTTGGCGAGGGATAGTGACGTTGCGTACACCGGATGCGGAAGAAACAGTGGAACGACGACGACGCGTAAACAAAGCAGCAATATCAGCTGCAACGATGGTGTACGTGTCGAATGGTGAGTGGTTTTCGAAATGTATTATTAACAAGCCTCAAATTGTGTACATGACTATGTCGTTAGCTAGTCGTGTTTCGTTTCTACTCAAATTGAAATAATAAAGGATTGTCGCAAGTTCTCTCTCTCCTCCCTATAATGTTTGACACGCTAACATTAGCTTCTAGTCATAGCATATTTCTGAGGCCCACATTGACATGTCCTCATCGTAGTTGTTGTATAAAGTCTAAGGTTGATGGCACTGATAGAGAGCTAACTAGGCCTATCTCCATGGTGGAGGTCAAATGGGGTTAACCTGTCTCAAATAAGCCTCAATAGCTATCCGTGTGTGTCTTTCCTCTGCTGCCAGTCACAGATCTTTAGCTAGCTGAAACAAAGCTGACCCACGTAGATTTAACATGACATCGTCTTGACACTCTCCATCTTTCTTTTAATGTGTGTGTGTGTGTGTATATAAATATATATATATATATGTAATCACCACTTACATGGTGTTTATGTGTTCTGTCTCCCACAGGTCAGCTCCTGGACAGCAGAAGCCAGTCTCCATGGCGATTGTCCTTCCTGGCTGACCTGTTCTGGGGTGCAGTGGAGTTCATCGGCTTGTTGTACGTCAGCTGTGTATACCTCTCCCCTACACTTAAGGGCGCTTTGACACCTAGTTCGTTTGCTTAAGTTCGACCCAACGTTCACTTGGTTGTTACATTGTATTTTTTTTCCTTTGGTCCGGTTCGTTTCACATTGCCCAACTGCAAGCGCACCACATACAAAATCATGTCCTCATGGAGGATCGTTCACTCATTGGCCAGAAATGTAGCTGGGGTTCGACAAACAAATCGCACACTATATGAAATCCCACACTATATGAAATCCCACACTTCACAACAAGAAACACTGGAGCAGCATTGGCTTGTGTTACAACTTTGTTGTTATTACTTTTTCTACTGCTGCTTCACACTCACATCATTCATTGTAAACACGCAGCTATCGACAGACTGTTCAGGCTATATATGTATATATACCATTTAGCTGACGCTTTTATCCAAAGCGACTTACATTGCAGTGACTACATACATTTTTCATATATATGGTCCCAGTGGGAAGGCAAGCCCTAATGTTGCGTATGTTCCATTGCATGACAACTGTGGACTTGTTCCGTGAAAGAGCAGTCAGGTAACAGTCACGACAAATACAAAAAGGCCAAAACAAACATATATATTCAGATGGAGTGTTCACACCTGTCCCTTGGGTTCTACTTGGAATCTAAGAGGTTTCATTTTGAATCAAAAACGGTTCTACGGCTTGTCCCTGTAGTAAGAGAACCCTTTTGGTTCTAAGTAGAAGAGGGCAATACTTCCAGTATTGTTTACATACATATACATCGAGTCCATCGTGTGGGTGTGTGTGTGTGGGTGTGTCTGTCTGTCTGTCTGATCATCTGCTTTGATTTGTTTCCCCCACAGTTTCCAAACCCTGGTCCAGCCAGGTTTAGCTAAGGAAGGAAACACCCGGGGCTCAGGCTCCAGTGGCTCAACAGATGGCAGAGGGTAGGTGACCCCCTCATCTCCTCTCCTGCTTATGTCCCCTGGGGTCCGGTCAGGGGAGGCCACCAGCCTGTACAAGCCTAGGGCTCACTTATGATGAGTTAAATTGGCCTACTGAAACTCTTTGGAGGATACACTCCTTTGAAATAACTGAACACTATGGAACCAGATGTATCACGTGTGTGCAGAGCAAGAGTTGATCGATTTCATGTATATATATAAAACATTTTTAAAAAAAGTTGTAAAATGTTCCTTTGATGGAGGTCTAACTAACGTAACCATGTCTCTCTCTCTCACACACACACACTCTCTTTCTAACCCTCTCTCTCACACACACACACACTCTCTTTCTAACCCTCTCTCTCACACACACACACTCTCTTTCTATCTATCTCTCTCCCTCTGATCCCATAGACCCCCTGACCCCCCTGGCGGTAGGAGGCGGATGGGGAGAATAAACCACGGAGGGGGGCCTAGCGCCCCACCCATGGGGGGGGGAGGGTGAGGAAGGTGAGGAAGATGGAGGGCATCATCATCATCATCATCATCCCTGTTCAGAAACAACCTCTCTAACCTCTATGCTAACACCCACCTGTGTAGATCTGATAGGACTGGATAGGTACAAGCAAGATGACCGTAGCTCCACCCTGCCCTCTGATAGAATGGTTGGAGTCCCCCCCCCCCCCCCCACCCATTTTGCTTATTGCCCATCCAGTATTTTAAGATCTACACAAGTGTCCCCACCTAGGAACAGAGTTGGGGTAGAAATCGGAGGCCAGGCTCATTGTAATGTATGGAATGGAATGAGGAATTGTATCCCAACACTTGTGGTTGATACCATTCCTCATTCTGTTCCATGCATTAAAATGAGCCCGTCCTCCCGAGTTTACAGGCAAGGGGTTGTTTCTGCACAAAGTTTATGACTCTATTCCACAGTCATATCATACAATCCTAATCTGTGTTGTTGAACATAACTAAATGGTCTCCTCTCTCTCTACCTCCTCCCTTCCTCTCTTTTTCTAGGTAAACGCCTACACATCTCGTGTAGGCGTGGGGTGGGGACACACTAGCTGCATACATGTAGTGTAAACACAACATCCTTGTGAGTGTGTGTGTGTCCGCCCCCTCCTTACTGGCTGCCTCTGCTCAGGCAGACTCTTGACGCTGCTCTGGGAATTCCTACACGTAGGGGCCAGGGTGGCCAATATGGCAGCTTCCTGTTTCTGACCCCTCCCCTTCCTTGAGAATCACATCATGTCACTGTCCTCTTGAAATGTCATTTTTTGTATCCCTCTGATGAATAAAGTCTTATGCTGTTGACATGTGTCCTTTTTTCTAACACGTGTTCTCTGTGATGATGATAAAGTTGTCATGTTACGGGCATATGGGATGAGGCTACAGATGATTCCATTCCATTCATTCCATTCACACACACTATTCAATTTGACTGTTGCAGCAGTTCGACCCGTAAGCACTGTTAAAAATGCCACAGAGCAAGAGTACAGATTTCCAGTTTTTTGTTTATTAGAAAAGGACATGAATGTCACCACTGTTTGCATTATACACACACACAACACCACTATAACGGTACCAAGAACAGGGGACCTGGGCTGAGATGATTGTAGTCAAACACCATCTGTCTATCTTAGGCCCGTTGGCATTATCTGATGCTAGCGCTCCAGATGCACTGATTTCTGTGCAGATCTTCACAATGCCTGGGGTAGCATAACAGACCTATCCATCTGTTATAATGATCCTAGAAGCTGTACACAATCTGTGTGATCTGACACTCACACGTCTTTCTATGAGTAGACCAGGGGAGGCTGGTGGAGGTAGACATCGGAGGAAGGGCTCATTGTAATGCATGTTATAGAATCAGGAATGGTATCAAACACACGTTCCATGCGTTCCAATGATCCCGTCCTCCGATGTCTATCTCCACCAGCCTCCCCTGGCGTATAGTCAACAGAGGTAGGAAGAAGAGAGTCCGATTCCCCTTGAAGGCCAACAAAGCCCTTTGAATGTAATTGAAAGCTGACTGCCGTGCCTAACCCAACACTATACGCCATGGCTATCACCAACATCAGCACTGACTCATTCAACACTTTTAATTCAGTTTAATTTAATTAACTTACAAGTAACATTGTTTGACATTGCTCAACACAGCTCCAAACGCAGCGATAAGCTCAAAACAGAACTGTCGTACTTCTAGGTTGAGATCATTGTTTGACAGTTCTGAGAAGCGGGGCGGTATGTATACAGTGCTGTGATTAGTTGGCTGAGTGTTCCACGCAACATGAGTCAGAATGCTATGCCCAGTGTTCTACTGTCTTCAAGGTGATGGGTGTTTGACGGACCTGGTCCTCAGCCCTGTTTCAGAGGAAGGTTCTAGTGGGTTTCTGGTTCTGGTCGGACAGTGTGTTCTGGAAGCAGCAGCTGCACGCCTAATAGCGGATGGTTGACTTCCAAGTGGCTGACTGACAAGCACAATGGACACACACACACACACACACACACACACACACAATCATTAGGCCTGCTCTGTTCCACGTGTTTGTTAGGGGAAGGCACACGTGCATGGGGACCACCAGGTGAATAGTCTGTTAGCTCAGGTGATGTCCTGTACACCCCTGACCCCCTACCAGACAAAGGCAGCCCTCTCCCTCAGCATGCGGACCCCAAAGCGCTGCCACTCCCGCTGGTGGATCCACATCTCCTGGGTGGTATCCAGGCAGGCCAACACGGCACCCCCCTTCCAGGAGATCAGACGGGGGTCCATGTCCTAGAGAGAGACACAGACACAGACACACCACAGTTAGACACCCTTCAGCTCCAAGGCCATTAGAAGTTGGTGGAGGTAGAAATCAGAGGATTTCTCATTGTAATGCATGGAACATGTGAGTTTGATTCCCTTCCTCATTCTATTCCACTCATTACAATGAGCCCGTCCTCCGATTTCTGCCTCCAATAGCCTCCCCTGCATTAGACAGTACTTGAACTCCTACAATTTCAACTACCATGTATATTGTATATTATATTATTTGTAACGTGTTGTGCTTCACAGTCCTAAAGTCCTACTTTTAAGTCATTTTTAGGGATTATTCACCTGTGTGTGTGTGTGTGTGTGTGTGTGTGTGAGAGTGTGAGTGTGAGTGTGAGTGTGAGTGTGAGTGTGAGTGTGTGTGTTGCCAGTGCAGGCCTGCCTTGGGCCGTGTGATGACTTCGACGTTCTCCACCACCCGTCTGAAGGAGGGGGGCATCTTGTTGAGGATGCGGTGTTGGAGGAAGTCCTGGGCTCTGTGGAACAGCAGCCCCCCCCCCACCACCAGGATACAGCTATACATCTTGCGCTTCGTCTCATCTGACGCTGGACGGAAACAACAACAAACAACAACAACTAATATAGAACAACATGTATAGGGGACTTGTACCTATACGTAGTACCTTTAAGTTATGAATCCCTGAGCAAAGCGGTTGGTTGATTGGGTGGGTGGGTGTCCGTGTGTATGTGTGTGTGTGTCCCACTTACCACAGCAGTCAATGCTGTGCAGGATGGCCTTGTCTAATCCCAGCGCTTTGCCCTCAAACTGGCTGACGGCCGTCTTCCTGGACAGGAGAGCCGAGGGGGGCTCCTCCATCTCTGCTCCCCCCATCAGACAGTCGCTTTGGGAGTGTCCCAGCTCCACGTCCTGGGCGTGGGCACTACCACCTCCGCGGTCAGAGGGGTCGCCGGCCTGGCTGCCCAGCTCGCCCTCGAAACCTGAGGGCTTAGGAAGGGACTTGCGCTCGGCTGAGGCCTTAGACGACTGACCATGGAAAAGAGAGGGAGAAAGGAGACGGAGAGAGAAGATTAGCACGTACGTACGTGTGTGTGTGTGTGTGTGTGTGTGTCCTACCTGGTCCTGCTTGCTTTGGGTGCCCAGTAGGTAGTGCTCATCATGGGGGTCCTCTGGGTCGCCTTGGGAACGGTGCTGTAGTGAGGTCATCTTCTGTCCCACGATCCCAAACGTGGTGGGGTAGAACAGAGCCATAGACGCCTAGGGGGAGAGAGGGAGATGAGGGGAGAGAAAGAAACAAAGAAAGAGAGGGAGAGATAGAGGGGAGGGGGAGAGAGAGAGAAAGAAAGAGACAGAGTTCGATGAAGAATATTTTTTTTAACCAGTATTTACTAACTGACAATTACAGTTACATCAACATCATCATCATGTACAGCACATCACTGCCAGTCCTTCTCTGACTGGCTGAGAGGGTACCTGAAGTTTCTCATCCCCGAGGCGCAGCTGGTAGAGAAGTGCCGGGGATTCTGGGAAACGTGTGCGGAACTCGTGGTCCTGTAGTCCGGAGATGTCCTGGAGAGAGAAATTAATGAACACAACAGTTTCTTGTTTCCATGTTCTTGTTTCATGTGAGTCCAAATGGTAGCATTGAGTGTCCACTCTTTTACTGCCGTTTTTGACTGTATTCTAAAGTGTGGGACCCTTGGGATGCAGGGGAGGCTGGTGGAGGTAGAAATCAAAAACAAATGCATGGGACGGAACGCTCATTACAATGAGCCCCGTCCTCCGATTTTCTACCTCCACCAGTCTCCCCTGATGTGATGACTCAAGAACAGTAACATCTAGGTAGAGGAGGGTTATGGTGAGGATCCTCTCAAGGACCCCACTTAGCACCTCGTTAAGTTAGCATAAGCTAGCATCACTGTGTACCTGATCCAGGTAAGTTAACATAAACTAGCATCACTGTGTACCTGATCCAGGTGGCAGAAGGTCTCTTTGAGCTGCTGCAGCAGCATACAGTCCACCCTGTTGGACAGCTGACAGTCCCTGTAGGGGAAGCCTGCCCTCTGGAGGAGCCAGAAGAAACAGCGGGTGACGTCCGAGCCGCCGTATGCTAGACACAGCCTGGGGGAGGAACACAAACACACACAAACACACACAAACACACACAAACACACACAAACACACACAAACACACACATTTCAATTGCACAGTGTGTACCTCAAATTCTCAAAGTACATACTTTAATCCTCCAGACTCATCCTGGAAGCACGCACGCACGCACGCACGCAGGCACGCACGCACGCACGCACGCACGCACGCAGGCACGCAGGCACGCACACACCTAGAGTTGCGGTGAGACACGCCGTCCTCCACGCAGCAGAGGCTGGTCTTCTGGTCCCCCACGTCCACCACACAGGCACTGCTCAGGCCGCTGCCGAAGGTGGCGCACACCGACTCCTGGTGCACCACCACAGCTGTGAGGAGGGAGAGGAGCAGGTGGCGGTGTGTGTTGGGCCAGATAACTGTGGGCTAATATGTCTGTTTGTTAATATGTCCGGTGTGGGTATGTGTGTGTGTATGGGTATGTGTGTGTGTGTGTCTGTGTTATACCTGAGAAGCCCATGTTGAGCAGCAGCATGTTGACCAGCTCCTTGATGTGCTGTCTGTTGTAGATGTCAGGAACTAACAGAATACACCGGTAATACTGCCAACCAACCAATCAAACGAGAGAGATCAGAACTCATGCGATCAACAGCAGAGGTCATTGCAATGTTAACAAACCATTTAATGTTTTGTTCCAAGGTTGTCATTGCAAATAAAGATTTTTTCCAAACTGACTTGCTTAGATAAATAATGGTCAAATAAAACTGTTACAATCCCCAAAGGTTCAGTTTCAGCTGAAATTATTTATCTATCCAGGTAAGTCCCATTGAGCTATGCATCTCTTTTCGATAGGAGCACTGGCCTGTCAATCACCCTGCGTTGTCTCGTCCACATTCTATCACACACTGCATATAAGCCTGGAATAACAAGGACTACTGGGGGGGGGGGCGTGAATGCTGTTGGGAGATGATTGATGTGAATTTATAGCCAATGACTACGCGCTGTCCATTTTCAACGGTCTTTCTATAGGCTTAATGAAGGCCAAGCTTGACGCATTGGTCCACCGCACCTTTTGCGCATTTCGGGCGGAAGTGTCTGGGAACGACACTAAGTCTCCCCTGCCTGCCTACCTTGAGGTCTTTCAGAGGGATTTCTAGAAGCTTCTGGATGACATGGCTCCAGATGGCCTCCAGGTCAGCTAGGACGGCGGTCAGAGACCCCCCGGCCCCCGCGTGCACGTTGAGCTGCCCCCTACTGACGGGCCAGTGTATGTTGTAACTGTCCGTGGGGTTCACATACAGAGCCTGGGGGGAGGGAGGAGGAGGAAGAGAAGAGAAGAGAGGAGGGATGTGACACAAACCATTGACACTAACAAACTGAGAATTAACATTTAAAAGAACATTTCAACACCAAATGCAGCCTATTTCACACACACAAAATAGACGTCCGACATTTACATATACATTTATCGCATTTAGCAGACGCCTTTATCCAAAGCGACATACACCAATACATTTGTTTAAGTAAGTGAATCATCTATCCAACAGTCATCATAAGACAAAGTAATCAATGCTCACACCAGGGGCCACTGGCAGTCGTAATGCCAGTAGGCTATTTTTTATTTTTTTATTAGCAGGAGAGAACTTGGTAGCGGGGGTGAAGAGGTCTCTAGGGTTGGGGTTAGGGTTAGTATAGGGGGGGTAGTGAGGGTGAAGCGGTCTTTAGGAGGGGCTGTTAAGATGTAGCTTGAAGAGATGGGTTTTCAATCTACAGCGGAAGATCGGAAGTGACTCTGCAGTCCTGACCGTTGTGGGAAGCTCATTCCACCAGCGGGGCGCCAGGACAGTGAAAAGCCGTGACTGAGTAGCGCGGCCACTCCATCCACGTAGAGGCGGCGGTGCCAGGCAGGCAGCCGAGGTGGACGAGCGGAGTGATCTTGCAGGGGTTTGGGGGCTAACCATTGCTTGCACGTAGGGAGGGGCTGTTCCCTTTGCCGCCCGGTAGGCAAGCACATTATTAAGTTCTCTCTTAATAATAGCAGACTTTTCCTCCATTATTTCTGACAGTCGTTGGTCTTTTTGTCATAGGACTGGTGGAAGTGTTGGAGCGATACTGTGTATCATCGTCACACTTTTAGTCATGTATTGGTGTCCTCTTACCCAGGGTTCCATTTCCATTTTTACTTTTGATATAACAATTTCTGTGTGTGTGTGTGTGGTGGGGGGGGCTGCTGTCACCTCGTCCCCCACTAGGTGCTCTGGCTGGTGGGCTGTGTTGGTCCACTTCATCCTGGAGCTGCTGTCCAGGACCGCTGGCCGGATCTGTCTGTTATAGGACCTGGCCTGCAACACAACACACACAGCTGACACGATCAATACTCTGGTTAGGAACACACACACACACACACACACACACACACACACACACACACACACAGGTTAGAAGAGGGTACATACTGCTGCTGTGAACACACACACAAAAATAAATAAATTAAAAAAACTCTGCACAACCACATGCATGCATGCACGCACACACGCACACACACACACACCTGTTCAGCAGACACTGGAGTCCGTCGTACTCCATTGGACATCTTCTTGGACCAGATGGCTTGGTCAACCATTTTGAGACCGTTCTGCCTCTGTTCATTACTCTCTGGTTTCTGGTTCGAGGGAATAAGTAGAGGTAGAGAGAGAGAGAGAGGAGGGGGGGGGAATTGGAGGAGTTGTTACAGGGTGAAGTGTATGATGTATGTATTTTTCATAATAATGCAGGATGTAAATAGCCATCCCAAACAAAACAGTGTATGTGTCTGTGTGTGTGTGTGTGTGTGTGTGTGTGTGTGTGTGTGTGTGTGTGTGTGTGTGTGTGTCGTTCGAGGGGAATATTAGACTCACATTGAGACCCTCCCTCAGCAGCCACGGGTCCTCGTAACGGGGCTGCCCGGTTTGTTTATGTTTGCGAGCGATAACGTGAGGAACTGTCACAGGGAGTGTGTCCGTGGCTCTGCCAATCCTCAACGTCTTAGAGCCGGGGTGTATAACCACGATAAAGTTGCTCTGAATTTGCTGAGGATACACATTGAATGGTGTTAATGATTAAATACGTTGTTAAACGTCCACTTAAAATCAGCTTCGCTAACTTACTTCTTGAAGAGGTTCGGGGATGACCGGTGGAGCGATCGGTCTTTTGACACCACGCTGCTCCTTTTCTTTCTCCTTCTCTCGTTCCTTCTCTTTCTCTTTGCCGTTTTCTTGTTCTCTCTCTGCTTGTGTCATTGTGGCAGGATTGTTGTAAGTGAACAAACTACTTAATCTCTGTTATTAATAGCTACATACAAGGTGTTTAGTAGTGGAAAGAGGTCTACAGATCATTCACTCGATTATTTCCGTGTTTGGTCACGTGGTATACAGCAAACCTTCCCATTGGCAAACCAGTCCCACCTCTTCTTCTTCGTTTTCTCCATCTTCTTTCTCATATGAGCTGGCAACTCACTTTTATGGCGCATTAGTGCCACCTATTGGACTGGAATGGGACACGGACTAATCCTAGCCTTATGCCAAAATGAAACCGCTAACTGAAGAACAACCCCAGAGAGTTTATTGAGCAATAGGTATAAATCCAGCCATGATCGCTTGCCTTTGAACCTTTCCCAATCCACTCCTCTACTTTTCACAATGTTGTACTGGCTTTACCTCTTGATATTCATAACATGTTTAGTATTCAGTTAGTATTCGTCTTTGACAGATGTTTGCCCTGCCTCAGACAGGTATAGTATACAGCCTAATCTAGGTCTTGATTGAATGTAATATTGGCTGAACTCATAAACTAAATGTTGGTTTTAGCCTGCTATTTATTTGTTTTGCTCCATTCCTTGGGGAATGGACAGGCTCATTATAATGCATGGAAAGGAATCAGGAATGGTATCAAACACACGTGATACCATTCCCTGTTCCATTCCATACATTACAATGAGCTTGTCCTCCGATTTCTAACTCCACCAGCCTCCCCTGTTGCAGAGTGGTCCTAGCATAGATGTTTGCTTATGATGACTGATGTATAGATGATTCACTTTAGACAAATGTACTTGTTCTAAGACACTTTGGATAAAAGCATCTGCTAAATGTCAAAAATGTTTGTAAATGCAGTAATACTGTGGTAGCATAGTTGAGTGAGAGTTTAGCATAGTTGAGTGTTTAGGTATTTATTTATTTCCATAGACCCACAGCTTTTCATATAAAGGAGTACAATGCCATTGAACAATGTTCTAGTAATAGTCCTACAAATAATTTCCAAAACAAAAGAATTCTAGGCAACTTACATTGTAGTGAGCGCATACATTTTTCAGTATATATGGTCCTAGCGGGATATATGGTATATATGGTCCCAGCTTTCTACGCGTAACTTTTCAATACAGTATGTCACAGGTATGACTGCTAATTGCATGAGATTGAGCAACAACCTAACCTACCAACCTAACCTAACAACCAAAACACTGACATTACGAATAGATTACAACTGGTGTAAGACTACAACACAGTAGTATAGAGAGCCTGCTGCTCTCCTGTAGCCCTGCCATTACCACCTTGCTGAGGGCTCTTCCCCAACGTCCCTATATTCTCCACAGCCTCTCTCAGCTTCCCTGCAGCTTTCTCATTGTAGCCCGGCCCTGGCCTGGACCTCACCCATGCCCCGCTGGATCCCTGCTGCAGCTGACGGAGCTGTCTGCAAAGCTTCCCCAGGTCATTCATCAGACAGAAGCCCCTACAGCCCCTCAGCTCCACCGGTAGACCTCCCTTCTCCTGGGCCTTGCCTAGCTGCACCACCCAGAACTTGGCCATGTCACTGGGGCTCCAGGCGAGGCTCGCCACCATGTTGAGGACCAGAAGGAAGAGGTCATGGGTCGCGGCCGGTACCAGGACCGTGTTCACCCCTGTCGGGCCAGAGCTAGGGAAGGAGGTGGACTGGGTCTGAGGGCTGATGACCAATACCCTGTCTGCGGACATGGCCCGTTCGGCCAACCAGTGCATGGGCCCCTGCTCTGCCAGTTGGCGGCTTTGCCACATGTCGATGGAGACGTGGCAGCCTTCGTGCCACTTCAGGAACTCAGCGAATGCCACCACGGCCCTCTGGAAGACAGGGTTCCCGGCAGGGTACACTACCAGGACCAACACCTGGACGGGAGGGAAGTTGGGAAGCTCTGTGAAGGGGCTGTTTGAAAGTCTTCTGTACACCTTAACTGGAGAAGGAAATGAATGAGGGGGAGAGGGAGGAGGGAGGTTACTATGGAATCACAATACAGCTGGGGAGGCTGGTGGAGGTAGAAATCGGAGGACAGGCTTGTTGTAATGCATGGAATGGAATGAGGAATGGTGTGTTTGATACCATTCCAGGTGGGTTCTGATATCATACCTACCCAGAGTAATGTAGCAGGCTAATACCAACAGCCCAGTTGCACATCCAATACACACCATCAGAACATTGTTGAACTCTGAATGAATGGCATGAGGGAGGGAGGGAGGGATCCTAACACTGGTTGGCTTCACAGTAGGGACTGAGGTACTGTGCTCATCTTTAAAAAAAGAAATTTAAAAAAAACGTGAAAGTGCAGTTTACTGAATACATGGAAATCCCAGCCCTTCATAATGATGAATCAGATGAAGATTGGGTGGAAGTTAGAAATGGTTAGAAGGCTAGTCTGCTACTGCACACACACACACACACACACACACACACACACACACACACACACACACACACACACACACACACACACACACACACAGACAGACAAGGCTACAGACAGACAGACACACACACAATAAATAAAATAAACTTACCATCTGGAATGTCCAACATTTCATCCTTTGAATAATCCCCACCTCCATATGGAGGTATAGGCACATTAAACACGCTGATGATGGCCACAATCCCTGGGTCTGTGGGCACCAAGTGATGGAACCACAGCTGGAGGTATGCAGAAGAGTATCAATCACACCAACACTGAGATAAAGACTGCTGAATAGACTATATTATATCTATTTTTGTTTAATGTTGAGTGGCCTTGGGTGTTTTGAAAGGTGCTTATCTAAAAATGTTTTAATAATATTATCATCATTATTAAATATCATTATGTCTAAATATCGTGTGATCATGTGTGATTTAGAAAGGGTTACCTGCTTGGCACCACGCACGTTGTCTTCGGTCAAGGGTGGTAGATACTTACAGATGTATCTGTCGTCATTATTAATTACGATCCAAGTTCCTTTTAGATAATCTATACTTGCTGCAAAAAAGTAATACACTTTTTTTTTATTGCAATACGTACATGCAATAAATACGAAATAATTCGCTGAAAAATATGGAATGTAATTGTTTCAAACAAGCTCAAAATACCGTCGATGTTGACCGCCCAGCTTACATTCAGCATCCTGTACCCTCTGTGTCCGTTATACGGGATCACGTGGACTTCGAGCGCATCCAGAATAGAGGGACAGGCCGTGGCATCGATCGAGAACCCTTCTGGGAATGCTTGAATAGGAAGACAGACCGTTACACTGAGGGCGGGCCTAAACGGACCTTCCGAACCTGCATTCCATTGACAGCCCGACGAGGTCAAAACCAAAAACTGACCCTTACTTTAACATTAACCTTAACCTTCCTGTAGTGTTCGTTGCTACCCTGCCACTCATGGTGTTCGCACTGCTATTATTTTAACACAAAACTCCCTGATAGCAGCCAGTTTGTCGTTTTGCCAGCGGGCATGTCGTGTACCTCTGTCATCAAATCGAATTACTCTTGAGAGGACATGAAACTGCTGTAAGAGTTTCACCACAGGAGGGTTAAAACAAATTTAGTTTGCTGGTCAGTCAGGTCTCCTTAGTTTTCCTCCCAAACAGTTACATCAACCATGTATTTGATCCTAGTGTTTTATAAGCTATAGACTAGGTTATAGCCTAGGTTTTGGCAACTAAAGCGGACACTTTGGAGCTTGACTTGCTCTATAGAATTTCACATAGAATCGTGCAGATGATCACCCACCTGATAAGGTATCCTCACAGATGAGACTCTGAAATGGAAACAAAATAAACAAATAAGATGATCAATGTACATATCTAAAATGGATAACCGTTGACCAAAATATGACAGTTGTGAAGTATGAAATTATAACGCATGCTGTTGATATAAAAATGTATATCTTACAATTTCAGGTATCCCATAAGCAGTGAGCACTTTTGAAACAACAAGCAAAAGTAAACTCCACATGATGGGAAAAAAAAACGATTCACTCGATATCATGAACGAGATCGCCCCATCAGCCGAAAATGTCAATATCCCAAGCACTTGCTTAACTCCCTATATTTCATTTGATATTTCCGCCCTCTGACGTTTATTCTGCCCTCTGCGATCTGAGCATGATATTCGGATACATTTCATTGTCCAGGTAACCGTAACTCCGCCCTAATCGCTTCCTACCAGCTGTAGCAGCCTGAGTTAAGAGAGCAGCAGTGAGTAACCCGTTTTTGTTTTACTGTTCGTTTTCTAAGCAGCAAATAGTCTACTCAATTTTGACAAAAGTTATCTTACATTGTTGCCGCTTTGTGTCAAATATGCCGCTACGTTTTGCTTAGTCGGTTTGCCTGCCTCGCAACAATCTAATCCACTCCGAAGTTTAGTTCTTTGACTTTTTTTCTTTGACTTTTTTTTATTATAGTCTAAATAACTGTCACGTCAAGGATTTAATAAGGATTCACATTGTTTCGTGTGATCTGGTGACATTATTGTAGTTGCAACATTAGCTGCATATGTTACAATATGAATGGAAGTTGTTTGTTTGCGATTCTGCAAGTGAAACTCGAGAGGACGTACGAAACCTCCCCCATAGAGCCCCCTCCCCATGTCAGTATGATGTCCTTAGGAGTCCACTGCTGCCCGAAGTAGCCAGACACAACAGCTATAATGTTGTCATATCTCCCATTGAGTCAAATACTTTGATTTCTTTAACGATTAAAAGCACCTCAGAATCTCCTCTGTCAGTGTGCACTGCGCGTGTGCGCAGGACTTTGTAGTGGACTTTGTATTGTGTGTTGTTTGATCTCTATATGAAGCTCAACTCGGTGAAATTGACTCCACTTCGAAGTAACAACTTTTTTTATCGCAATGTATAACATTAACATTTTCAAAACTGGTGTCTAGGTATATCATTTAGGTTTATGTGTTGTTTGGGCTGGCTTTGATCTTGATCTTATATGTAATTACGCATTAATGGAATGTGCATAGCCTATAGTAGCCTACCGATACTGCTGCACACTAATACTATTTTATTTGTTATGTAAATATCATTGTGTTTGTTTAATGGTATGTCCATACAATTTATCTTTCTGCGAATGATGCATAGCATTTTACATGTGTTACATGCTTAACATGAACATGCTTAATATGAACATTACAAATAAGAACATTGAGTGTTGTTGGAGTGTTTGATTGGTTGTATGTCCACAGGTCTGCTCCAGTATTTGAGGTGTTGGTCTGCTGCATGTTGGAGTAAGAGGGACAGTGAATGAGAACAGGACTTTCAGAGCCAGTATGTTGTGTGCCGTCATGTCAGGCATAGGGGTCCATTTGAGGCTGAGGGCGGGGGTGAGGATGATTGGGGTCTCCAGACCCACGTTAACCACCTCACCTGCAGCTTTGACCCAAACCCAGGCCACCACCTGCAGATTCAGCACCACCGCCACCCACCCCCAGACCCACACCACCCCGTCCTTCAGCTACGTGGTGGTGGGTGCCGGCTCGGCCGGCTGCGTCCTGGCCCACCGTCTGACTGAGGACACCAAGGAGTCGGTGCTCCTCCTGGAAGCCGGCCCCAGGGACATGGTCCTGGGCAGCCCCCGCCTCTCCTGGAAGATCCACATGCCCGCCGCCCTGATCTACAACCTCTGTGACCACAAGTACAACTGGTTCTACCACACCCAGCCCCAGAAGCACATGGACGAGCGGGTGCTGTACTGGCCGCGGGGCCGGGTGTGGGGGGGCTCCTCGTCCCTCAACGCCATGGTCTACATCCGAGGCCACGCCGAGGACTACAACCGCTGGCAGAGGGAGGGGGCCGAGGGCTGGGACTACGAGCACTGCCTGCCCTACTTCCGCAAGGCGCAGTGCCATGAGCTGGGGGGGGACCGGTACCGGGGGGGCGGGGGGCCACTGCACGTGTCCCGGGGGAAGACGGACCACCCTCTCCACCGAGCGTTCATCGAGGCAGGGCAGCAGGCCGGGTACCCGTTCACGGACGATATGAACGGACACCAACAGGAGGGACTGGGCTGGATGGACATGACCGTTTATAAAGGTAGGTGTGTGTGGATGATTCGGGAGGTGTGTGTGTGTGGGGGAGGGTTGATGTGGTGTGTGTGTGTGTGTGTGTGTGTGCGCATGTGTGTGCTGTGTCTCATATCTTTCCGCTTCCCCCTCTTAACTCTAACATTTCTCCCCTCCCCAACCCCCTCTCCCCCCATCCCCCCTCCCCAGGTAAAAGGTGGAGCACAGCCAGTGCCTACTTACGTCCCGTGGTGAGCAGACCCAACCTGAAGACAGAGGTGCGCTGTCTGACCACCAAGGTCCTGTTTGAGGGGAGGAGGGCTGTGGGTGTGGAGTACATGCAGAACGGACAGAAGAAAAAGGTAAGACTCACAGAGTCTTCATCGTATTGTAATTCTGTGGTGGGCGGGCTGAGGTGTGTAGAGGTCGATATAGGATATTCAACAAGCAAATGACAGCAATACAGTATAGGAGAGACACCATAGCTCTCTGGTCAGTGTAGATCTCCATGGTCTTCTCATAGTCAGGTGCAGTGCATTTGAATAGATCAGGGGAGGCTGGTGGAGGTAGGAATCAGAGGACGGGCTCATTGTAATGCATGGAACGGAATGAGGAATTGTATCAAACACGTGTCAATAATAGATATTAGGAGGACATTCTCAGTGTTCTTAAAACGTGTTTGATGTTAAAGCTGCCCTCTGTTCTGTTGCTTTTATCCTCCCTCACATTTTCTGTCCCCCCCCCCCCTCTCTTTCCCTCTCTCAGGTGTTTGCTGATAAAGAGGTCATTCTCAGTGGGGGGGCCATCAACTCCCCCCAGCTCCTGATGCTGTCTGGGGTGGGTAACGCAGACGACCTCAAACAGCTGGACATCCCTGTGGTCCAGCATCTCCCAGGTGACCTCTCTCTCTGACCACCTCTGACCTTTAGTCAGCTGGTCAGGCCACTGACCACTATGACCCACTGTCCTGTCAGTTCAGGTCACAGGAACGGAAGCCAAGTGGTTTGACTTGGTCGCTAGTTTGTTCCTGTGGGTGTTCTGTTATGCAACAGACAGCCATATGACAGCAAAGTGACAGGCTAGGTTTACCTACAGTCTAGGTTGATGAAAGTTCATGTCACAGTTAACTAGCTAGCACATTGCCAATCCATGTAGACATGAAGTTGCTAAACTGTTCAAAAGAGATGTCAACATTTATTTGACATTTCGGTGATGTCTTATTCACACTACTTACATTGTGTGTGTGTGTGTGTGTGTGTGTTTGTGTGTGTGTGTGTGTGTGTGTGCGCGCATGTGCGTGCATGTGTGTGTCTGCAGGAGTGGGCAGTAATCTTCAGGATCATCTAGAGTTGTATGTCCAGCAGCAGTGTACTCAGCCCATCACCCTGTACAAGGCCCAGAAGCCCTTCCATATGGTCAAAATCGGCTTGGAGTGGCTCCTCCAACACACAGGTACGAGACACACACACCTCCACTACACACACGGGTCGAACAGACACCGGTACCACACACACACACACACACACACACACACACACACACAAACAGGTACAGTTTTTTTTAGGTGGTTGTAGAATTTAACAGCTCTTTTCTGGACTTTTATAATTAACGGATATCGTCCTAATTCTCTCTCTCTCTCTCTCTCTCTCTCTCTCTCTCTCTCTCCCCCCCAGGATACGGGGCCACATCTCACCTGGAGAGTGGGGGCTTCATCCGGAGCAAAGGAGGTGTTGCCCACCCTGACATACAGTTCCACTTCCTGCCCTCACAGGTCATCGACCACGGCCGCGTCGCCTCCAAGATAGAGGCCTACCAGGTGTGTGCGTGCGTGCGTGCGTGCGTGCGTGCGTGCGTTTGTGTGCGTGTGTGTGTGCGTGTGTGCGTGCGTGTGTGCGTGCTTGTGTGCGTGCGAGTGCCCTTCCCTCATCCCTCCATGCTCCGATTCAAGTCTCATTCTGTTCCTGTACATTCCTTTTCTTTTTTCTTAGAAACACTTGTAAATACTTTATCAGTTTGAAGTGTGTGTGAGCATGTTGCCCCGACAGCTGCTCTTGCCAGATCCTGCCAGCCCTTAGAAACATCCTGACGCAACCCAGTACAGCAGTGGAGGCTGGTGGAGGTAGAAATCAGAGGACGGGTTCATTGTAATGCATGGAACGGAATGAGGAATGGTATCAAACACATACAGGCTGTAAAAGTATTTGATCACATCCTGATTACGGTTACTGTTTCCAGAGAAATTTGCCCTTGTTCATTTACGGCCAAACAAACACAAGTTGAATCATTTTTCCAGTGAAATGGTAGACTATTAGTCCTTTTGATCCCCCGACCAATGAGATGCCCTTTTTGATGTGTGACAGGTTCATGTCGGACCAATGAGAAGCACTAGTGTTGGCTGGTTGAAGCTGAAGAGTGCCAACCCACTGGACCATCCCGTCCTTCAGCCCAATTACCTCTCGACGGGTAAGGCCTCACACACACACACACACACACACGCACACACTGACATTTACCTGCAATAATTACCTGGGGGATAATAACACTGTTCCTGGCTTGGCACACTACAGCACTTCTGTAGAAATACAGGTTGAAATGTAATTATCTAGAAATACAAACAATGAATTTCAAAAGAACCTGACTGTAAACAACCTAAATCTGATGGAAGATTCCATCTAGCCCACACCTTAAATATTCCATTGCTGGTGGGAGGCTGGTGAACATAGACATCTGAGGAAGGGCTCATTGTCATGCATGGAAAGGAATAATGAATGGTATCAAACATGCGTCAACACCACATTGACACTCGTAGACGTTGTGGTGATGTCTCTCCGCTCTCACCCACACACATGCAAAATGGAAAAGGTCAGAATGAAAACTCAACCAACCTTTAAGTTGATATGTGACCTATCTCCTCTCTCTCTCTCTGTATCTTTCTTTTTCTTTCCCTCTCCCCTCCTCTCTCTCTCACCTCTTCCTCTCTCCTCTCCCCCCCCCCCCCTTCCTCTCCTCCTCTCCTCCTTAGACATTGACGTGTGGGAGTTTAGGGAGAGCGTGAAACTCTCTCGGGAGATCTTTGCCCAGAAGGCCTTCGACCCATTCCGTGGTCCTGAGGTACAGCCGGGACCCCAGGTCCAGTCGGACGCCGAGATCGACGCATTTGTGCGTCGCAAGGCAGATAGCGCCTACCACCCGTCCTGCACGTGTAAGATGGGCTCATCCTCGGACCCCCTGGCGGTGGTGGACCCCCACACGCGTGTGCTGGGTCTGGAGGGGCTCCGCGTGGTTGACGCCTCCATCATGCCCAGCGTTGTCAGTGGCAACCTCAACGCACCCACCATCATGATAGCGGAGAAGGCTGCTGACATCATCAGAGGGCGCCCGGCGCTGCGGGACCCCGGCGTGCCCGTGTACCAGCCCCTGTCTCTGGAGACGCAGAGATGAGCCACACACACACACACACACACACACACCCCTGTAGACCACAAACTAGCCCTAGCCTCTACTAGACCAGTGGCGGTAGAAATCGGGGAACGGGCTCATTGTAATGCATGGAATGGAATGTGGAATGGTATCGTCCTTAAAGTGTCGGTTGAAAGCATAATTATAGTCAAAGGTTTTAACCTGAAAGATATGAATGACAGGTTAGATCAACACCAGCATACTTTGGGTTGTGGGTTTGACACTCTTCCCCGCCCTCTTAACATATGTGTGTACTTTGGTCACAGTCCCATTCTCCATGCTTCTCCTTGTTTACTTCCCTCTCCCTCGTCGCTTTGAAAGGAATGGACCAGGGGAGGCTGGAACCTATACATTGTATTGGGGACACACTACACTAGGGGAATGGTACTCAGATTACACCCTAGCAGTAGAGGCTGGTGGAGGTAGACATCAGGCTCATTGTAATGCATGGAACAGAGTGAAAAATTGTATCATTCCATGCACACATGTTTGATATCATTCCTCATTCCGTTCCATGCATATAATGCGCATGTCCTCCGATTTCTGCCTTCACCAGCCTCCCCTGGAATGGACTGGTGCAAGTGATGTGGTGCAACTCCCTCTAACTCATGCTTACACCAGCCCTATGCTGTAAATCCATGAGGGACCATGAAGGAATGCACAGTATGGGGTGAATAGAAGGGATCCAAACTCAACCGTGGTTATGGTCGGAACCAGGAATCAGAAACCCTGAAAAGGGTTGACAATAAAAATATAGTTATTATTTTGCCAGTTGGTCTAAGATGGAAATTTAATCGTTTACATTGATGTTTACAATGATTTGAGAGTTGTTTTATATGATGAATAAGCTTTAGATGAGAGACTGAATTCACCATTCTGCCAATCATGTTAGTGTTAAGACATGATGTCTTGATTTAAGTATTATTATGTATCATTGTATGTATCACCTGCCATCACTACAGTGCCTCAATGAATTATGTTTTATATAGTATATGAAGCTAAGCTAACGCTACTTGTAAATCACATGAAGTATGTTATGGAGGTAAGCTAACACTAATACCCTCAGCTAAGTGAGCTACATTATTGCTGCAGTAGTCTCATATGCATGCACAGTATTTGAACCCTCATGGTGGGGTTACTGAGTTAGTCTCGGATTGAAATGAAGAATGACTCAAGTCTTACATTATTGTTCTGTAGTATTGAAGTTGTAGCACCCAGAAAATCAAAACAAACTGTGATTGTGAAAAATGAGTACGGTATTCATGTATGTTTATTTTTTAAGTTCCAGTCTGTGAGTAGACACTAACACACACGCACGCACGTACACACACGTTGACAACAGATTCTGTCCCTCTGACGTAGATCTCAGAGAGCGTTTATTCGGTTGTGATCATTACGAAGTTATCGACCAGCAGTCAATTCCAGGCAAAATATTAAAGAGATTAAAAGCAAAAATATAATAAAAAAGAGTTTTTAACCGATCGGTACAAAATCTAAAAGGTACTAATCTGCTACAAAGAATCAGCGTTAGTTAGCGGGTAGAAAGCAGGACTCTTCAAGTACAATTAATCTTTTTACACCTTCATTTACACACTGTACATGTTTTTATATTGCTGTCAACATTGTTTTAAAGCGTCTGTCTCTAAAACAGAGTTGTACAAAAAATAAAACTGAATTGCACACGTATTACAAACCGTGTCTGTCTCAGTTGTGTATATCTATTTTCATGTACTATCTTCATATACACGCTGATCAAAGAGGTTTTGGTTAAAGGATTGCAATCACATAATCACATTTCACTCTCTTGGCCGGTCTTTTGAGTGAAACGGAGACGACCAAAATTCCCGCAGACAGGAAATCCAGGAAAACATTTTTTTTAAAAGTTTCTTTTTACATTTTATCTTATGAAACAATTCAAAAGAAACTGAGATTATGATTTTTTTTTAAATGTTATCAGTTTGCTGAGTCTCCATCTCATGTCACCTTGAGTCTATGATTATAATTTGTAGTGCTCAGTATTTACTAGTGCTGAAGAGAACTTCAATGTTGTAAACACCAATTCATTGGTCAATAACACATTTTACACATCTCACACATTTTATATCCCTGACATGTATGGTAGCATACCTGGGGTTTACGTCATCCTGGAGTTTACATTTTACACATGTTTAGAAAATGCATATCAATATTAGAGCTTAGTTGGCCACACCCGTGTGAATCTTAAAAAGCACATCTGTACATTTTCCCTTTTGGTGTTATACTGAAGGAGCCCTTTCGTTGCACATAAAGGTCAGCGTTTCTTTTTTTTTTTTCATGAAAACTACGCAGTTGGAAAAAGCACAGTGAACCTCAGATAGAATTTTGTCGTATTTGACAGTGTTCAGTTCAACAACGTTGTTTTGAAAAGTACCCTGAAGTGTTAGCAGTGGACTATGCTGGTTAGTCGTAGAGGGCGGGTTGGAGCCTTGTAGTGAACTTCTGCACAAGTTATGTAAATAAACTCTTTCTCATAAAGTAACATTTCGAACAAGCCGACAGAGACCAAGGAACATTATGCACACTTCAGAGAAAGCATATCTTCATCATGTGCGTTCTAGAATTATGCGCGAACACAATGCATTCTATCAGAAAAAAGGCAAAACACAATCGACAATCATTACAAATAAAATGGCGTCTATCTATTACATACCATTGGGGAGGATAATTCCTATATAAAATAAATAAAATATAGAGCATTCTATATATATTTATACAAATAAATAAAGATTTTCTCTTCATATTAAAAGCAATCTCTGTCTGCGAGTGTCTGTTGCTGTGCATGTGTGATAGTGATAGTATCTCTTACACGCCTCCATGTTGAGTCTGCAACATTGCTGTAGCCCAAACACTTGTCTTTAGTATTGTTGTTCACAGTATTCATAGTGTTGCGTGTCAGTTTCCATCTCTTATTCTCAACTGTGTAAAGGGTAAGGCGGATGAGGGAGACCAGGGAGGGGGAGGCAGGGGTGGGGGAATATGATTTCACTGATATGTGCTTTCATATCAAGCCGCTGCTGTGTGGAGGGACACAACCCTAACTGCATGGTTCAACACATTTGAGATTATCCATTCCTCCATCTCTCTCTCATCCTCCCTTTCTCTGGGAGAGATTTTAGCAGTACGCCAAGATAGGTGACTTCTCTGTAGGCGGAGCTGTAGTGTATCCCTCCATCTACCCTCTCTCCATCCGTTCACTCTTCCACCTCTGGCAGTGATTCCATCCTCCACTCCACAGAAAGAAAGAAAGAAAGGCACTTTTTTGTTCACCTGTTTTATGTGTTGTCTTTGTCTTTAATCTGAGTGATGCTGTTGTGTGTGTGTGTGTGTGTGTGTGTGTGTGTGTGTTTGTGTGTGAGTGTGTGTGTGTGTGAGTGTGTGTGTCCAGTCAGAGTGACCGCTATAGCGTGGTGATGACGATCATCTCGTCCGTTAAGTCCTCCTCACACTTCCCACTCGTATCCGGTTCCTCGTCGCTGTAGTCATGGATACTGCAGTCCCTGAGGCTCACCGTCGCCAGTGTGTCCGTGGCCCCAGGCCCCGCCCCGTTACCCATACTGCCGTTCAGCAGGTTGTTAGCTGCGCTCTCCATCTCGTCGATGGTCATCTCACAGGCGTCGGCGATCTCGTTTTTCGTCGCCGCCACGAATTTGGGATCCTTGGCGTACTTTCCTAGTCCTTCAGAGATCAACACCTGAGACACGAAAGAGGAGAAAGAAATACAAATTAAACAAATTATAGTTGTTGTTGTTTTTTTGTTTTTTTTTTTTAAAGTTGGCTGTGTTAATCATACCCCATCTGCCCAACATTGTTACAGCTGATTCAGAGATATCTCCAAGCAACATTCAATACCTTGGTCCAGGACTCATCTACTGGGGGGGTACTGGGGGGGTACCAGGGGAGGCTGGTGGAGGTAGAAATCGGAGGACGGGCTCATTGTAATGCATGGAACCGAATGAGGAATGGTACACAAACGTTGTGTTTGATACCATTCCTCATTACGTTCCATGCAATGGGTGCATGCATGCGTGCATGTGCGTGGGTGTGTGTGCGTGCATGCTCGCATGCGTGTGTGCATGCCTGCCTGTATATGTGTGTGTGTGTGTGTGTGTGTGTGTGTGTGTGTGTGTGTGGGTGCGTGCCTGTGTGTGTGCGTATTGTCTCATGTCCAGTCAGAGTGACTGCTGTAGCGTCATCTGTGTGTGTGTGAGTATCGTGTGTCCCCCAGTACAACATCTAGGTGCCAGGGCTACTCACGGCCTCCACCAGACTGTTGGCACTGCCCCTCTTCTGGTGGTACTGTCTGCGGTACTCTGGGGGGATCTGGAGGAGGGAGGGGGAGTAGCCGTGGCCCAGGGGGGCCGAGGGGGCGTCAGTGTACCAGGAGCTCCGTCGGGCCGAGCCTGGGGTGCTGCTCACACTGCAGGGCCCACGCCAGTCCACCTGGACACACACAAACACACACACATAGACCATACACACACACAGAGCTAGGTGTACTGCTCACAAAACATACACACATAAACACATGCACATGCATGCACGCATACACACACGCACGCGCACACACACACACACACACACACACACACACACACACACAGACTCAGACCTGTATGAGAGGTGTGTAGTTGGGTGAGCGGTTCCTGGTGATGGGTGAGGCAGGGGGCGTGGCCCAGGAGCGTAGTGAGCGCGTTGGCGAGAGACGCTGTATTCTACTGGCATCCAGACCAGCAACCGCCATTACCTAGGCAACCGGAGAGAGGAGGTCAAGGGTCAACTCAAAAAACACAATCTGTGTGTGTGTGTGCGTCCGTCCGTGTGTGTGTGAGTGTGTGTGTGCGTCCATGTGTGTGTGTGTGTGTGTGTGTGTGTGTGTGTGTGTACCTGTTGCTGCATCAGGTGGAGAGGTAGAGCTGTGCGGTGGAGAAGGGCAGGGGACAGGGGGATCTGGTCCTGGCTGTGCTGTCTCCGGAGACACTCAAAGTTGAAGGAGGGTCTGTGGGGGGCTGGAAGGCACAGCAGACACAGCTGTCACTCACAGCTCTGTCACTACAGTGATGGATTATGTTAACAGACAATACAAGCTAAACCAAACAATACATGTGTCCTTGTGATTGGTGTAGCTGTTTGTCTGTTTGTGAAAAAGTTTGTTTAAATGTGATGTACAGTATATCTACAGTTTACGATGGAGTATTATATGTATTATAGGTAAGGATTGTGTCACGTCATTGTGTGCTTAATTGCCCCTACTATCCCGACCACTTAATAGAGTGTTGAATTAAATTGATTTGGGTTGAATCATCTAGATATTTCAAAGGTGATATTTCACAGGTGACCTAGCTACTAAGACTCATAGAACCCTCACAGTGAGGTGTGGAGGGGAGGAGCCGTCTCTTAGGCGACCGCCGACCATCCTGGTAGATGGGCTGTTGGTCGTCGTCATAGAAACAGTCCGACTGTTGGCAATCCCTGGATGCTTCTAGATCAAAGTCACTCTGATGGTCCTGAAGCTCCTTATTATGGGCCATCCTGCACAACAGACAATATACTTAACCTTTAACTCATTTAGTGCCAAGGGTGACTTATTGTCAACATTCTAGAGTGCCAAGGGTGACTTATTCACCACAAATGCAGAAATTATGATGCTTCATTTTGTAGCCAATCAACGTTATTGCTAGGTAAATACCACATAAAACACTTGCCACTCTAGGTGGTGAGTGTTACGGAATTATTTGGCAGTTAGTGAGTTAATAACAATATACTTGACCTTTATCAACATTATATTTGACCTTTATCAACATTATACTTGACCTTTATCAATAACATACTTGACCTTTATCAACAATATACTTGACATTTATCAACAATATACTTGACCTTTATCAATAACATACTTGACCTTTATCAACAATATACTTGACATTTATCAACAATATACTTGACCTTTATCAACAATATACTTGAACAATAAGAGTATGTTGCACCCTGGTGACCAGGTGGTTGTTGCCATGGTGTTACCTGTCTCTGGACAGCATGATGTCATCCTCCTGGTACTCCTCCCCGCTGAAATACTCTCCTGACCCTCTGTCATCATCGCTGTCCCCACCCCCTGGGTCCTCTCGGCGAATGGTGGGGTAGAGGCCACCCCCTGACTCCGACCTATGGCCAGAGAAGGTCAGAGGTGAATCAAAGAGCACCTTTAAAGATGCAATCTGAAATTCAAACAACAACAAAGCTGGCTCCTCTCCACTTCTTTGGTAAACAGCTGAGGGACGGGGCTGAAGAAATGTAACCACTCTCAATTTCATAGACGAAGGTATGGATGCAACGACTGACCATCCATGAAATCAACATTTTAATTGAAACCATGTTTTGAAGCTATACAGTGTTTGTTTACAATTGCATTTACTGAATGTAACCTTTAATAACAATATAGTTGACTTTTATCAACAATATACTCAACCTTTATCAACAGTATATACACACACATGCACACAGACACACACACACACTGCATCCTAACTGACCTCGTAGAGTGTGTCCTCCTGTGTGTGTAGTTGTCCGCCCTGCGACATCTGGAGCTGGAGGAGGGTGTTCCATTAGAGGACAGGCGCTGCCCCCCGTTGGATAAGGAGAGAACTGCGGGCACATTGGCGTTGTTGAGGTTGGCATTGGTGGACCTGGGGGACTTGGGGTAGGTGGAGTTGGGGTGGTAGTAGTGGTGGGCATGGGGGTAGTGGTGGTTGTAGGAGGGGACAGAATTGGAGTCGCCTGCCCCCCCTTCGTCTGAGCCGGGCAGGGGGGGTGTCCCGGGGGCGTGGCAGGAAGGGGGCGGGACCTGGAGGGGCCGCTGGGTCACGTTGGTGGAGTGGGACGAGCCCCAGTGGTCGCTGTTGACGTGGTTGATGTGGTTGCCAAAGAGACCACCGTTCCGCTGTGGGAACATTACATTAGAACCAGATATACCATAATAGGCACATTGGTCACACACACACATGCACACGCACACGCACACGCACACACACACACACACACACACACACACACACTGCTCACATTGAATATTGTTATGCTACAATATCTACACTAACATACTACATCATGTTGAATTATGTTGGCTATGCATTCTAAGTAGTGTGGACATGCTAGTGTTCCCAGTACGGCTGGAACTCACTCCCACCCCTGAAACCTAGCCAATGGCTGAACCAAAGATAAGGGTTGGGTTAGTCCTGGATCTGGATTTCTTGCCCATATTTTGTCCATGTGCCTCTTATGTAATACGGTGCTGTGTTTTGATGCAACACAATGCGACAAACAACGTTTCCCTAAGGGGATAATCAAGTCATTATCTTACATCTTCCTTCCAACTGTCACCTTGAGAAAAGTCTATTATACAGAGACACCTACCCTGTGTTATGTGTTGTGTTGTGTAAAATGTTGTGTTGTGTTATATGTTGTGTTATATGTTGTGTTGTGTTATATGTTGTGTTGTGTTGTATTATATGTTGTGTTGTGTTGTGTTATATGTTGTGTTGTGTTATATGTTGTGTTGTGTTATGTGTTGTGTTGTGTTATATGTTGTGTTGTGTCGTGTTATACGTTGTGTTGTGTTATATGTTGTGTTGGGTTGTGTTATATGTTGTGTTATGTGTTGTGTTGTGTTGTGTTGTGTTGTGTTGTGTTGTGTTGGATTGCTGTCCTCTCCACGAGCCCTCACCACTGGGGTCCCCCAAGGCTCTGTCCTCTATCTCTTGGCTCGGTAATTTCCTCACATAGTTTCTCCTACCACTGCTACGCAGGTGACAGTCAACTCTTTCTCTCTTTCCCCCCTTCTGACTCACAGGTGGCAACACGTGTCTCTGCGTGTCTTGCAGACATTTCAGCTTGGATGTCAGTCCACCACCTCAAGTTCAGCCTTAACAAGACTGAGCTGCTCTTCCTCCCGGGGAAAGCCTGCCCTCTCCAAGACTTCACCATCATAGTAGAGAACTCTACTGTGACCTCCTCTCAGACAGCCAAGAATCTTGGGGTGATCCTTGACAACCACTTATCCTGTGCGGCGAACATCACAGCGACAGCACACTCCTGTAGATTCTTCCTCTACAACATCAGTAGGATACGTCCATTCCTCACCAAAGAAGCAGCACAACTCTTGGTCAACACTTGTGATCTCTCGCCTTGACGACTACCGGGCTCCCCGCCTCTGCCATCAGGCCTCTACAGCTCAACCAGAATGCTGCCGCCCGTCTGGTGTTCAATCTCTCCAAATTCTTCCATGTCACCCCCCTCCTTTGCACCCTCCACTGGCTCCCGGTAGCAGCTCGCATCAGATTCAAGACCTTGGTGCTCGCCTACCGGGTGGCAAAGGGAACAGCCCCTCCCTACTTGCAAGCAATGTTCAGCCCCCAAACCCCTGCCCGATCACTCCGCTCTTCCACCTCGGCTGGCCGCCTAGCACCGCTGCCTCTATGTGGATGCAGCAGCCGCACTACTCGGTCACGACTTTTGGAGCTGGTGGAACGAGCTTCCCACTGCTGTCATGACTGCAGAGTCACTATCTATCTTCCGCCGTAGATTGAAGACCCATCTCTTCCGGCTACATCTTAACTGTCCCTCCTAAAGACCTCTTCATCCCCACTACCCCCATGTACAAGTTTCTCTACTATTAATAAATTAATAAAAAAATAAAAATGAAAAAATAAAGTAATTCTTCCTTCTTCTAGCATTGTGACAATAGCCTCTGGTCCTAGCATAGATTTCTTTTTCTTATGATGACTGTTGGATAGATGATTCACTTACTTAGACAAATGTATTTGTTGTAAGTCGCTTTGGATAAAGGAGTCTGCTAAATGCCATAAATGTAAATGTAAATGTAATGTTATGTGTTGTGTTCTGTGTGTTATATGTTGTGTTGTGTTCTATGTTGTGTTATATGTTGTTATATGTTGTGTTGTGTTATATGTTGTGTTGTGTAACTAGGACAGTCATTTACCCTGTATATCTCCTCGTCCTCGTCTGCGTTAGCCTCGACAAGCCCCTCGTCTTGGAAGTCACATGATATGACGCGGCGGATCTCAGGCCCAATGTCATGCAGCGTGCGGAGGCCAGCCTGCAACAAGGACAGGAGAGCAGCTCAGAGCTAGCAGACAGACACACACACAGTTACATAAACACACACACGCACACACACACACACACACGGTTACATACACACACATACAGACACAGACACAGACACAGACACACACACATACACACACACGGTTACATACACACACACACACACATGCATGCACATACACACACACACACATACACACACACACACACACACATACACACACACACACACACACACACACACACACACACACACACACACACACACAAAGGTTTGCAGCTGTAAGCGTGTCCAGAGGTTCAGCAGCACAGTGAGGAGCTGCGTGCAGGCAGGCAGGCAGGCAGAGATGTGTGTGTTTATTCAGGTTCTGAAGCTTGCTGCTTTGCTGATGTCCAAGTACTACTTCAGGTAATGAGTTAGTTTCACACTGAGGACTAGGGGGTAGTGGGTAAGTGCTAGGGGCTAGGAGCTAGGGGGCTAGTGGGGAGGGGCTAGGGACTAGGGGCTAGGAGCTAGGGGGTAGGAGCTAGGGGTAGTAGCTAGGGGCTATGGGGTAGGGTTAGGGGTTAGTGGTTAGTGGCTAGGGGTCTAGGGGCTAGGAGCTAGGGGTTGTCGCTAGGGGCTAGGGGGCAGGGTTAGGGGTTAGTGGCTAGGGGTCTAGGGGCTAGGAGCTAGGGGTTGTGGCTAGGGGCTAGGGGGCAGGGTTAGGGGTTAAGGACTAGGGGCTAAGGGCTACGGGTTAGGGGCTAGAGGTCTAGAGACTAGGAGCTAGGGGCTAGGTCTCAGCCTATGTTGACTCACCTGAAGGGCAACGGTGGTGTTCAGACCTTCCCAGGAGTGAACTCCCACAAGGCCTTGCTCTTTGCGTTTCTTGAACTTCCTGAAGTAGTCCTGTATCAGGAAGGTGGCATAGAACTTCCCCACGGTTATCTCGTCATCTGATTGGACAGACCAAAGACACGCCTCCACTGTCAAACTGTCACAACGTAGCCACACTACGCCAAACCACAGCATACCATACCACACTGCACTGCACCCTGGGAAACAACCTGTCACCTGACCCCAATGCCACACACTCATCATTTAATTGGTCAACAGACTACACACACACACACACACACACACACACACACACACACGCCTCCACTGTCAAACACCACGTATGTGTTACAATGAGCTCGTTCTCCACGATTTGTACCTCCACCAGCCTCCTCAGGTCTACATGTATGGCAGGACAGCGACAATGGAGCAGGCTATGGCACACACCAGTCTGGCACCAGGCTAGCTGTTCACCTTGTGTGAGCCAGTGTGTCTCTTGAGAAAGAGATTGTATCTCTGTGAGTCATTACATAACATGCTGTGTGGTTTCAGACTAGTGATAGCATCTACAGCTCCTCAGCTCACTTCCACGCTGTTTCAGACACAACTCTGTGGTGAGAGTTCTCAGAGATACACAGACGTGCACGTACACATATCAAAAACTAATGAGAAACGTGTTTTCCATCAATACCCAAGACAACAATATGCAGCAACAAACTGTACTGTGTGAATGTGACACACACACACACACACACACACACACACACACACACACACACACACACACACACACACATACATATTCACACACACACACTGTCTTCTGATTTCTACCTCCACCAGCCTCCCCTATGTCACCTCTAAAAGCACAGATAAAAGCCTCTAACACTAGACAGCTGTATCTACCAGCAGCACATTCACGGAATCAGAGGAGAGCAGAGGTCAGAGTGACTCAGTTAGTCAAGCACAGCAGGGACAGGGACAGGAGAGGGAGAGGGAGAGAGCGCAAGGGGGGGAGGGAGAGAGAGAGAGGGGGAGAGAGCGCAAGGGGGGGAGACAGAGAGAGAGAGGGGGAGAGAGCAAGGGGGGGAGACAGAGAGAGAGAGGGGGAGAGAGCGCAAGGGGGGGAGACAGAGAGAGAGAGGGGGAGAGAGCGCAAGGGGGGGAGACAGAGAGAGAGAGGGGGAGAGAGCGCAAGGGGGGGAGACAGAGACAGAGAGAGAGAGAGGGAGGGGAGGGAGACATAGAGGGAGAGAGGTAACTCTGGTTCCATGCCACCAGCCTAAAACAGAACTGCGTCAGAATATTCCAGATAGCGGAGAGAGGGAGAGAGCTCACAGTACGGAAGAGGAGAGGAGAAGCTGCAGAGGAGAGAAACTTGGCAAAGAGAGAGAGAGAGAGAGAGAGAGAGAGAGAGAGAAGAGAAACATGAGTTAGTAAACTACACTAAAGCATGCAATGCTAAGACCATGAGAGAAAGCACAAAGCATAGTCCTCTAGATGAAACAGACGACAAGGACACAGTGATGTGGTGTGTGTGTGAAACAGACGACCGGGACAGAGATGTGTGTGAAACAGAGGACCGGGACATAGAGATGTAGTGTGTGTGTGTGTGTGTGTGTGTGTGTGTGTGTGTGTGTGTGTGTGTGTGTGTGTGTGTGTGTGTGTGTGTGTGTGTGTGTGAAACAGACGACCAGAACATAGAGATGTGTGTGAAACAGACATAGCACAGCAGAGAGAGACACAGTCTACTGCACTTCAACACAAAAAAACCCCACAGCCATTGACCCACATACAGGATATCTATCAAGGGAGGCTGGTGGAGGTAGAGCCTCCCCTGATATCTATGGTCCAACACACTACAGTATGCAGCTCTGGACAAACAAGCACCGTACAGTGCAAAACAACACACACTATGAGGTTGCACAGAATGGTGAATCTTAGACTGCACTGAGCGTGTGAGAGATGGTGAGAGGAGGAGAGAGAGAGACAGAGAGATGGTGAGAGGAGGAGAGAGAGACAGAGAGATGGTGAGAGGAGGAGAGAGAGAGACAGAGAGATGGTGAGAGGAGGAGAGAGAGACAGAGAGATGGTGAGAGGAGGAGAGAGAGAGACAGAGAGATGGTGAGAGGAGGAGAGAGAGAGACAGAGAGATGGTGAGAGGAGGAGAGAGAGAGACAGAGAGATGGTGAGAGGAGGACAGAGAGACAGAGAGATGGTGAGAGGAGGACAGAGAGACTGAGAGAAGGTGAGAGGACCTCTTCACCTCCACTACCCCCCCTGTACTAACCCTACCCCATACCCTAGAGACCTCTTCATCCCCTCTACCCCCCTGTACAAGTTATCTCCTGTTAATAATAAAACATTTAAAAATAAAATAAATATAAAGGCTTCTGGCATTACGACTGCCAATGGCCCCTGGTGTGAGCATTGATTACTTTGTCTTATAATGACTGTTGGATAGATGATTCACTTACTTAAACAAATGTATTTGTTGTAAGTCGCTTTGGATAAAGCCGTCTGCTAAATGTCATAAATGTAAATAAAAAAGGAGGACAGAGAGATGGAGAGAAGGTTAGAGGAGGACAGAGAGACGGAGAGAAGGTCAGAGGAGGACAGAGAGACGGAGAGAAGGTTAGAGGAGGACAGAGAGACAGAGAGAAGGTTAGAGGAAGACAGAGATAAGGTGAATTCCCATGAAGTGATGATGCAGAGTTCCTGTTTCTCTATCTGATGCTGCTCTTATCTGTGGTCAAACTCAGATACAGACAAAGATGCATGAATGCAGAGGCGCACATACACACACACACACACACAAACGTATGCACGCACGCACGCATGCACACATACACACACAAACGCATGTGCTCACACACACACACACAAACACACACAAACGTATGCACGCACGCATGCACACACAGATACACACACAAATGCATGTGCTCACACACACACACACACACAACACACACACACACACACATGCACGCATGCATGCACACATACACACAGCAATATCTACACATGCAGCAAACACAGGAAGAGATGCCTGGAACTGCCAATCAGCAGTCGCAAAGCCACAAGAGTCACAATTTCTTTCACATACAATCTTCTGTATGTGAAAGAAAGAAATACGTTAGATGAAGGACTTTGCTGGTCTAGGAGAGGAGTGGCTTGGATTTATAAAAAGAGATAAAGTAGTACTTTAGCTAGGAAGCTTTTGGGAAAGTGACCCCGGATCATTCCAGTGACCAGCAAATGGGTTCACTTTCCAGGAAGAACAGCTGGAGCTTGTCTGGCGTAGATTGGCTTGTTTATGGTGGAAGTTGACCGTTGCATTTAAAACTTTAAATAATGAATCTTATTTCAAGTTACAACTAGAGACTGATGCTGAACATATTCAAAGGCTTAAGCATGATGGTGCAATATGCCAGGCTCTTAAATATCCAATGTGTCAGTGTTTTAATTGTATCTGGCCCTATTCTAAATAAACTACCTCCACCAGCCTCCCTCATCGATGTAGCAGGAAACATTTGGCAGCCTTGAAAATGCTTTTTTGGACAGCATTGGAACCACACAATTATAATCAATTGTTGGCTGTGTGTGTGTGTGTGTGTGTGTGTGTGTGTGTGTGTGTGTGTGTGTGTGTGTGTGTGTGTGTGTGTCTGGTGTCTTTGTGTGGCCGTCTGTACACATGTAATTTGTGTGTGTGCGCGCGCGCGTGTGTGACTGACCGCCTGCCGGAGGCACCACTTGGTCCAGTAGTTTCATACTGGTCCTCTTCCAGATCTTCTTGATGACTGCTCGCAGCTCCTCATTGGCCTGCTCCAGGTTGCCTAGGACACAGACATAGTCATCTGAGATGTGATTGGTTGGGACCACAGTGTCAGTACTGAGATGAGTAAAGTAAAAGGAAAAAAACTGTCTCAAACATAGTAATCTTATTATCAGGGAACACCGTGTAGCTCAGGAGCACCCTTTTGTGGCTATGGGCAGAATTTAATCATCTCCCATGAAGTTCGTGAAAGAATGGCCTCTTTTAATTGTGTGTCTGATGCAGGGGAGGCTGGTGGAGGTAGAAATTGGAGGATGTGTTTGATACCATTCTTCATTCCATTCCATGCATTACAATGAGCCCATCTTCCGATTTCTACCTCCACCAGCCTCCCCTGGTTGATGACAATATGAAGAAAGGGTAATCTACTCTGAAAAGGAAGGAGAGGTGAAGAATACAAACTGCCCAATACACTACTCACTCTAGTGTGGGTTGAATGACTATGACAATGGGAGGCTGGTGGAGGTAGAAATTGGACTGGAGGACTGTGATGAAGCATTCACTCACCGTCAGTCTTGATCCTCAGAGCCGTACGCACCAGGGCAAACAAGGTAGCGTTGAACATCACCGTACCATCACTGTTCAGGGGCATGTTCATAGCTACCAGTCTCTGAGATAAAGAGTGAAGATGAAATCAATGAATTAACAATGTCTTGAGTTTTTTTGTATGGTTGTATGGGTTTATTTGTATGGGTTACACACAGCTTAGGTTAGGGTTAGGGCAAGGGCTAGGGTTAGAGCTAGGGTTACGGTTAGGGCTTGGGTTAGGGCTAGGGTTAAGGTTAGGGCTAGGATTAGGGTTAGGGATAGGGTTGAGACCCACCTTGCAGGCCACTCTGTGTGGACACAGCTTGCCGAAGCCCAGAGGAGGCTGGATACGTCTGAGCAGAGTGACTACATCCAGGTGCTTTATCCTGCCCCTGGAGACCATGGAAAACAATGGACCAGTTACAATTCATCAAGGGTGGAACCCTAACCCGAGATCTGCGCCGTAACTCCGACATATGCGTAAATCTTACATTCATGTCAATGGGATGATTACACTTGTGGAACTCCTATCCCTAGTTAGGATTCCAGAGTGAAAATTCAGATTTACCCCAACCCTGCCAAATATCCAATATCCAATACTGCACACAGCAACAACACACTGTGAATCTAAAGTCTTGTAGGGGATCATGTGTATGTAAGGATCCATAGGGTTAGGGCTAGGGCTAGGGTAAGGATTAGGGCTAGAGTTAGGGTAAGGGCTAGGGTTAGAATGTAAAGTCCTGTAGGGGATCATGTGTATGTAAGGATCCATAGGTAGACTCACTTAGCCTCTGGGTCGTACTCAGACCAGATCCTTTTAAATTCATCCAGATGATGGGGGCCCAGGATCGACCAATCACGAGTCAGATAGTCAAAGTTGTCCATGATGACAGCAACAAACAGATTGATGATCTAAAACAGGGGTATAAACTACAGTATTAGTGTCGCTGAGGGCGAGTCTAGTACGGCCTTTCCCCGGCCTAAACACCATTCCCAACGTTACCCAGTTAAGCACAGCAGGATTGGCCCGAGGTTTGAGAGCAACCTTGGTGAATCACCACGTCACGGCGAGAAAGAGAAAAAGCTTAGCAGCTGGGGGCCCGACCTGACGAGGGACACCGCGGCTGCGGATGTTCCTGTAACACATTTTATCTTCCATCTATCCCTCAAATAGGTGCAACTGCATAACTGCTTATGAATGATACGTTGATTAAAATAGGTGTAAACTGCATTACTGCTTATAAATGATAAGTTGGTTCAAATATGTGTAACTGCATAACTAAATAAGAAGAATTAGAATGCAAGTGTATGACCCTGGGTCAACATATATGCTTGGGCCTCATTGTGATGACAGCTTACTAACACGGAAGGTACTAAGAATATAGAAATATAGAACTGTTTGATTGTGTAATCTTACTCAGGGATGATTACTGAAGTATGCTACCATATGTACTAATGTTAATTTTGATGATACATAGTTATCACAGCATAAGAAGGGTTAATAGTGTAAGACCTGCGGGATGAAGTGGGTCAGGAAATCCCCAACAGAAAAATCCCCAACAGAAAGTACCCTTGTGTTCATAATCAAGCATGAGTGTACGCACGAAAATACACACTATGATTAACACATATATTTAGAGACAAACCCACAAAACACCTGCAGGTGTTAGACGAACAGGAAGCCACATAAGAGAGGGTGAGGGCAAACAGGAAGCCACATTGAAGGACTTTTTATCGAGAATATAAAAAGAGCTCCCCGGAGCAGTACAACGGTCATTCCCCGCTGAGGAGCGTAAATACCTGGAGGCCCGGAGCAGGAATGAGCGTGTTGTAAACTACCCCGGAGTGGAAACTGGAGCTTTCATACTCTAGCATCCGAGCAGATTCTCCGTGACCGGAGCTCACACTCTGATTGAATTCTGACTGACGGCCTCGCCACTCAAGCCCAACGGAGGACCTTGGCGGACCTTTCTTTGTACAACAACGGCCGTGGCGGAAAGAGGAACCGGCTACGCTCGACGGAGTGAGACTGGGACTTCTCTAAATTTCACAGGCAGAGTAGGGACAGACTGATAGGTTTTTATTCTTTTCTAATTTTTATCGTTTTTGAATACTACCATTTTACCATTTAATCACTGTGGGGGGACATGCAGCGTTCGGCCTGTAGAGGGAGCTACAGGACCGTGGCCGGGGTTGTGTCGGCGAGACTTTTGTTGCACACCTGCTGCGAATTAAGTCTCGCCGGCGAATGTTTAAGATGTGTGTGCTTCTGCCATTTCAGTAGGAGAGGTGAGCTGGGAACGGCGAGAGAGGGAGAGAGAGAGAGAGAGAGAACGAACATTCTGACGAGGCTGGAAAGCCACTTAAGCTTTACGAAAGACTTTATGAATAAACGGGAGCAATCCCTGATCCCTATACTGCGTCTGCCTCTGTGTATAAACGGACATTGTTACAATCACTCTGCCTGTAACGCTGCAATGCTTTAAGCCATCATTAAAGAATTTAACCTGCATTTAAAGGCCTACATAGGACCAGTCAGCAGCTGACAGGGTAAGACCCTGCAGGCTGAGGATCCACACCTGTTATCAGAGGGTTGGTCGGGGGCTTCTGTACAGGGCCTGAATACCCGGGAGACGTTAGATGCAGTAAAATATTGTGTGTGTGTGTGTGTGTTGGTACCAGGAAGGCGCAGAGCATGTAGAAGCTGATGAAGTAGATGATAGCGAAGCCGCTGCCGCAAGTCTTCTCCTCCCCAGGGTTGTAGTCAGACTCAGAGTCACACAGCTTCCCTGGCAGACACGCCAACATGATCTCCTGCCATGCCTCACCTGTAGCACACCTGAGAGAGAACCACAACTTAACCACAACATGACCACAACATGACCACAACCATACACCATGACCGTACACGCGCCAACATGATCACCTGCCACGCCTCACCTGTAGTACACATGAGAGAGAACCACAACTTAACCACAACATGACCACAACCATAGACTATGACCATACACATGCCAACATGATCTCCTGCCATGCCTCACTTGTAGCACACCTGAGGGAGAACCACAACATGACCACAACCTGACGACAACACAACCACAACACAACCACACCCATACACACACTCACCTGAAGAGCATCAGGACCGCTTGAGGAAAGGTCTGGAAGTTGTTGTTGCGGTTGATGTGTGTGCCGTCTACCATGGCGATCTTCCCAAACACCTAGAACACACAGAACATGGCACCACAGCTGATACATGACTCCTATCACTAGTCTCCTCTGAACATGTGTGAGGGAGAGAGTCTGTCTGTCAGTGTGAGCTACCTGCATCCCGATGACAGCATAGATGAAGAACAGCATGGCTATTAGAAGAGCTACGTAGGGAAGAGCCTGAGAGAGAGAGACAGGGGGAGAAAGGGGGGGGGGGAGAATGTTTAATTAGTGTGTTAAGATACTACTACTATTGATTACCCACTCAATCTACAGCCTTCACTCTCATCTGTATGGACTACATCCTCTCACCTGTATGGACTACATTCACCTGTATGGACTACATTCACCTGTATGGACTACATCCTCTC
This sequence comes from Argentina silus, assembly GCF_951799395.1. Lineage (NCBI taxonomy): Eukaryota > Metazoa > Chordata > Actinopteri > Argentiniformes > Argentinidae > Argentina > Argentina silus. The sequence goes on from NC_139662.1 coordinate 14,069,685, forward strand.
ACCTGTATGGACTACATCCTCTCACCTGTATGGACTACATTCTCTCACCTGTATGGACTACATTCACCTGTATGGACTACATTCACCTGTATGGACTACATTCTCTCACCTGTATGGACTACATTCTCTCAACTGAATGGACTACATTCTCTCACCTGGAAGGACTACATTTTCTCACTGGGACAGACTACATTCTCTCACCTGGAAGGACTTGATGAAGGTCCACAGGAGCGTTCTTATGCCCTCCCCTCTGCTGAGCAGCTTGACCAATCGCATGACTCGAAACAGTCTGAAAAACGTTATGGAGATGCGAGCGCTGTCCTCTGTGTTCTGAGACGGAGAGAGACACGAGATGTAACAACCAGAGGGGTGTGTGCGTGTGCGTGTGCGTGTGCGCGCCTGCGTGTGTGAGTGTGTGTGCGCGTGTGCGTGTGTGTGTGCGTGCACACGTGCGTGTGTGTGTGTGTGTGTGCTTGTACATGCGTGTGTGTGTGTGCTTGTGCGTGTGTGCGTGAGTGCATGTGTGTGTGTGTGTGCGTGTGTGTGTGTGCGTGCGTGAGGGCGTGAGTGCGTGTGTGTGTGTGTGTGTGTGTGTGTGTGTGTGTGTGTGTGCGTGTGTGTGTTACAGTAAACATAACAGAAGAGGAACGTGCAACCTTGTCTTGTGTGACTGCATACATGAGCACACACATAGCCAGACAGAACAGAAGTGTTTCCCCTGAATGTTATTCAATGGAAATTAACCTGAATCTTCTCCAGCGTTGGCCAGCAGCAGAGTCTTGTATATACTGTATACAACTCTGGTGTGTAGGTCAGGGGAGGCTGGTAGAGGCAGAAATCGGAGGATGGGCTCATTGTAATGCATTGAACAAAATGAGGAATGGTATCAAATAGGCGTTTGACACCATTCCTCATTCCATTCCATGCATTACAATGAGCCCATCCTCCGATTTCTGCCTCTACCAGCCTCCCCTGGTGTGGATCCACAGACATGCTTCTCTGGATGACTGCTTTATAAACAGGTGGGCAAGCCAATAGAATCTATGATCCGGATCACAAACAACACAAACAAGACTTGAAATGAAACAAATATCAAGATGCCCAAGATCCCCAAACCAGAACTGATCTTGTCATTGGTACAGACAGCAAACAAGACCGCGACAACAAAGAGTGTGAATTCAAGAGGTGATGTCTCATTCCAAACTAACGTGACGAGCAAGTGATGACAAAAACAGCTCGATGCTGAGACAAAGATGAGGAGGAGGAGGAGGAGGAGTTTGGTAGTGGGAGGGGCTTCTTCTTACCCCTGGTTCCACTATCACCTTGACGACGGGGATTGCTGCCGACTTGAAACCAAAGTCCTGGGTTAAACTACTGTCCACTTTACGACTTAATAATCCTCAATACTATAAAACAACTGCTTCACAACACCATCACTGTACAGCTCTTCATTGTTCATTCAATCAACAACTAGCAACGTTATTATTGTTGTAACATGATCAGTAAAACTCAACAGTGACCAGAGAGAATCTTGGACAGGACAATAACATAGGCAACATTGTCACACCAAAGACATTCAGTACCATCCACTTGGCCTCGCATGCAAAGCATAACCACCAGTATCTTAGCATTGACAACGTTACATACTGCATGCCATACAATCTTACACAGGGGAAGACAAGATACAAGATATGCTACACTACAAACTGTTCAAAAAAAGACCACATCGACCAGCATCGGAAAACGAGTGAAGTCCTTGAGAGACAGCCTTAGTGAAGTCCTTGAGAGACAGCCTTAGTTAAATGATATTTT
>NC_139662.1:14076496-14086496 GCF_951799395.1 Argentina silus
TCACAGTGATTGCTCTCAGCCTCTCAGCCAATCACAGTGATTCCTCTCAGCCTCTCAGCCAATCACAGTGATTCCTCTCAGCCTCTCAGCCAATCACAGTGATTCCTCTCAGCCTCTCAGCCAATCACAGTGATTGCTCTCAGTCAATCATAGTTACTCACCTTTAGGCCCTTAGCCCTGTTGATGGCTCTCAGGGGGCGGAGCACCCTCAACACACGCAGGATCTTCACTACGGAGATGGCCGACGACCTGAACACCAAACACAGGCAGTTAGCCTTACACACACACACACACACACACACACACACACACACACACACACACACACACACACACACACACACACACACACACACACACACACACACACACACACCATCATCATTTTGCATTTCACTGTATACTTGTATGCACGTGACAAATAAAGAAATCTTGAATCTTGAATCCTGTTGCCCATAACGCTCGTTTACAGCCAAGTACTACCACACAATCAATGATTTGATTGATAGATACATACTGGGGCCGAAGGAGACCAGAAACATCCCTACGACCATCATCACCATCACCATCATCATCACCATCATCATCATCATCATCACCATCACCATCATCATCATCATCATCACCATCATCATCATCATCATCATCATCACCATCATCATCATCATCACCATCATCACCATCATCATCACCACCACCACCATCATCATCATACATACTGGAGGCCAAAGGAGACCAGAGACACCCCAACGACCAGCAGGTCCAGCAGGTTGAAGTAGTTTCTACAGAAGGCTCCTTTATGAAGGAACGCCCCGAACGCTGTCATCTGAGGAGGAGAGGAGAGAGATGTCAATACTGGACACACACACACACACACACACACACACACACACACACAGACACACACACACACACACACACACACACACACACACACACACACACACACGGGGTCACCACACACACATGCACGCACACGCATGCGCACACACACACACATACACACTGGGTCACCTCATACACGCACACACACACACGCACACACACACACACACACACACACACACACACACACACACACACACACACACACACACACACACACACACACAACCCTACTAACCCTACTGATGGACATGGGGCTGTTTTCTGGACACAGATTAAGTAATGTCATCCCTCTCTGAAATGTGTTTTCACCACTGAAGATGGAAATCGAATACATGTTGAATGAATAAATAATCATTTCAAGTCTAGGGGTAGACGTAATCCAGCCCATGATCTCTCAGCCTCAGATTGAGGTTGAAATGGGCCGACGCTGACAGGTCTCCTCAGGGGTAACCCCATCTCTTACAGGCTCTAAAATACTCTGAATGAAGGTAGGCACTGGAGTCTTCCACTTCAATCCACTTCAACTACTGAGACATACCTACTGTACACACACACACACACACACACACACACACACACACACACACACACACACACACACACACACACACACACACAGACAAAGATCGGTTCCCACACTCACTCTTACTCCCACAAAAAGACCGTTTCATAGACATTAAAAAAACAAAAAACAAAGAAGACAAACAGAAACTCACACAGACAAAACAAACACATGATTGCATGGCATAGCATATCACATCACTCCATCTCCTCACAGACACACGCAAACATCAAACTGTTTTACAGCATTTAAAGAGGAGACACATTCAGACAAGAAAAAAAAGAAAATAATTACACAGCTAGCATTGTGACTGCCAATGGCCCCTGGTCTGAGCATTGATTACTTTATCTTATGATGACATCATTTCAGAGATACAGTATGCCAGTTCATTTCCCATGAAGATTAAGACAAACATCCCTAAAAATTTTTTTAAAAACTCCATGAATGCTGTATATTGTTTCTTTGCCTATCTAGTATTTGCTTTTGGGTGGAGGTGAAAAAGGTGTGTGAAAGCTTTACTGCCATGGTGAAATTAAAACATTTCAAAACAAGTGATTGAGAGTCATTCTCGTGCAGTTTCAAGGACATTCTGTGGTCCTCCTGACAATGGATACATCATAGCAAAACCAAGATTGAGCAACGTTACAACCAGGCGGTGATGTGGGATGGGTGGTGATGTGGGACAGCTCAAAGACTGTCCTGGTTCATGAAGCAGAACAGAACATAGAGGTGGGGGCAGGTGGGGGTGGGGGGGTGGGGGGCCTCGGTCCATGCACAGAGAAAACTGGAGGCGTCTCCAAGACTGAACTCCACACCGGCCCACAGCTCCGACAGTACGCCCCTACCAGGGGAGGCTGGTGGAGGTAGAAACCGGAGGACGGGCTCACTGTAATGCAGGGAATGGGATGAGGAAACGGAATGGGATGAGGAAACACACGTGTTTGATACCATTCCCTATTCCATTCCATGCATTACTATGAGCCCGTCCTCCGATTTCTACCTCCACCAGCCTCCCTTGGTACATCGTCGAGATCCACGTAGAGGTTAGTAAACAACCTCTCCTACACCCCAGAGCTTTAAAACAGGCCAATGAACAGTGAGACAACAGAGTTGACTATACTACTCTCTGACATAAACACAGATCTGCCCCCTCTTTTTCATCACAGGATAACAGCCAATCAGGTGTTACCTCGCAAGCCGCAGGTTCCGTTTGCATATGAAAGAGGTGTTGTGTCTACTGAATGGTTAGTGTGAGTGACAGACAAAATGCAAAATAGCGAGACGCCATTTTATTGACGACAAACAGGCAACGAACGACGTGCAGGGGGGGAGGGGGCGGGGTGGGGGGGGGGGTGGCGGGGGGGCGACACAGGTCTGTCGTTGCCGTAAAAACTGTGTTACCTTAATAAGGATCTCAAATGTAAATATACTAGTGAAGACATAGTCAGCATAGCCTAGGATCTGGAAGACAATCAGAAGGGTTGGGAGTGTTACTACACACACCGCTACGGCACTACACATACTCGCACACACGCACACACAAACACACGCACGCACGCACGCACACACACACAGGGACAATTACCTTCAACAGGATCTCAACAGTAAAGATAGCCGTGAAAGCATAGTCAAAATAACCAAGTATCTGCAAGAAAATGTAAGTTTAACAGGGGTTTCAATGCATCAACACATGATAGACTTCATCAATTTTCGGTACAGTATGTGTACAGTAAGTAGTGGAGCTACAGAAAGGCTTACTCATCTGCTATCAAGAACCTTAGCATACCAAGTAAAGAAATGTCATCTGGCAGTTGGTCACTAAGAGCAACTTGAGATATCCAAAAGTCATAATAACTCGCATAAAACATTCTACTTTAAACATTATACGTAACCTTAACCTGTACTGTAAACATTACTGTGAAATTATTCAATAACATTGAGTTGAATAAAAACAAATTCCATAACTTGAAGGTATTAAACATTACTCTGGGATATGACGTCATAGCAAAACATGCGGGACAACGCTGCCAGAGACTTAAAAAAAACTCAAAAAATTGGCTCTCGTTCACGACAATATCTTTGATGAAAGTGGCTCTGTTTCTCTGGATGTGACGTCATATCCCAGAGTCGACCTCGAGGCGCTACTGAGAGCGCCCTGGCGGGGTACGTACGATGTTGCGAGCGGAGAAGTTGCGTATGGGGTCTTCAGCGGCCAGAGAGACGGAGCTGAGCATGATGAAGACCAGGATGAGGTTGGTGAAGATGTGGTGGTTGATTAACTTGTGGCACGCCACTCGGACCCTGCAGGAAAAAGACAGGTAGTTAGGTGTGTGTGTGTGTGTGTGTGTGTGTGTGTGTGTGTGTGTGTGTGTGCGTGTATAGTAGCTCACTTACGGGTTAGTGTTGCTGAAGATGAAGAATGCGCTGCCCTCTGGGATGGGTGGAGTCTTCTCCTTGATGGTGAGGTCAGACAGCCTTTCGGGGCGTGGCCCACTCGGAACCTCCGGCAGCTCCTCCTCCTCATCCTCACCTGAGGAAGAACACAGGTCCAGGGTCAGAGATAAGGCTGGGATACACACACCAGTGTAGGCTGGTGGAGGCAGAAATCAGAGGACAGGCTCATTGTAATGCATGGAACTGAATGAGGAATGGTATCAAACGCATGTGCATTACAATGAGCCCGTCCTCCGATTTCTACCTCCATCAGCCTCCCCTAATATACAGAAGGGAACTTTTCTTATGATACTGAACCAAGGACAGTCATGCCAACACACTAATGGTAGTGTACACTGAGGCTATGACACTTATACTGGTACACCAATGCTGGGACAGAAATGCTAGGATGCTAATTTAGGGTACTACACATGTTAGTGAATAGAGCACCCGTTCACATGTAGCATAATGCTAACAGTGCCCCCTCCTGGTTTGTTTACATGTAGCATAATGCTAACAGTGCCCCCTCCTGGTTAGTTTACCTGGAGAGTCGACCGTGGGGTATGGCTCCTTCTCCTCCTCCACGTCCTCCTCCAGAGGGGCCTGCAGCCATAAAAACAACAAATGCTTGAGCACATGAGATCCACTTCATCATAGAAACTTCTGGAATGCTACAGTAGATGCTGCCAAGTTCTCCTGGTGGCCATATGCAGTTCTGCTCATCCCAACAGATGAATACATTTCAAGTTTCAAGTTAATTGTTACGTCAGGGAGTAAAATTCTTCGGCTTGGATCCCTGACAATGCAGCATACAAAAAATACAATAATACAAATAATACAAAAAGCCGTAGTGCAATGAAATAAGGACCAGACAATAAGTGACATAGTACAGATAAGTGAGACAGTTGGACAGTGACGATTGCTGGAGACACATAAGACAACAGACATGACACAATTTACAGTATAAATAGTAAAGTAAAAAAGTATAAAAATGAATAAGAGGCTGCAGCATAGATATTAGAAGTTAATCAGGGGAGGCTGGTGGAGGTAGAAATCGGAGGACGGGCTCATTGTAAAGCATGGAATGGAATGAGAAATGGTGTCCTCCGATTTCTACCTCCATCAGCCTCCCCTGATGTAACATTTCTGCAAATTGATGTTAATTGTGAATTATTGCTAATAACTAGTATTGTATTTATATTGTACAATTTAGTTAATGAGGTTTGGTGAATGAGTCATTGTTATATGTGAGTTTGTATATTGTGTGACACTGTTGAGGCTCTGTGCAATGCAAGCATTTCACTGTTCTATCAGTATATCACAGTAAACCCACAATGACTTTTGACTTTGAGGTAAAACCTCAGAGTACCTTGGTCTCTCCATCCTGTCCCTCAGGTTTCTCCTCTTCTTTCTTGTCCATGCTTCCACTTCTGGATGAAGAGAGAGAGAGAGAGGGGGAATAATAATGAGACAGTGTAAGAGAGAGACACACCCATAGTTAAACCTCAAATCTACATACTTAAATACAAATACCTTTAAATACCTTTAAATACCTTTAAATACGATCCTTACAGGGGAGGCTGGTGGAAGCAGAAATGCATGGGATGGAATGAGGAAAGGTGTGTGTTTGATACCATTCCTCATTCTGTTACATGCATTACAATGAGCCTGTCCTCTGATTTCTACCTCCACCAGCCTCCCCTGGTGAACACACCATTCCCTCTCATCAAGCAGACATCAAGGCAGAGTGTTGACGTTACCTCGCCTTCTTCTTTTTCCTCTCCTCCTCTTCCTCTTTCTGAGCCGTGTTCAGGCTCTCCGCGTCCGCCAAGTTGTCCACGGCGATAGCCAAGAAGACGTTCAGCAGGATGTCTGGTTAACGCACACGGGAATCAAGGAGAACACACACTTTGTTGTTGTTGTTGTTTTGTTGTTATTGTTTGTTTTTCTTTTAGTATTTTATTATTATTCCATTGGAAAAGAGGTGAAATAGAGGGGGGAAGGATTAGAGATTAAGAGCAGGAAAAGGCAGCCTGGGGATTCCATCCCCTACATGTAGGTGTAATGCACAGTGTGGGCCATAGATGGCAGCACTAACCACTAGACCAGTGGTTCCCAAACTTTTAACAGTCATGTACCCCCTGTCGGTTATTTTGTAGCCTAATTGATATTCTATGAACATTATCCCTTACATATTAGACATTGTGATAATATTATTCTGTTGGATAGGGTGCATGCATTTATTTTTGGTACTGAGACTGCAGTCGGCTATTCAACAGAATTGTTTGGGAAGGATTTATTTTGCGTACCCCCTAAATCGATCCACGTACCCCCAGGGGTACGCGTACCCCACTATGACAATAGTGGCACTAGACTGAATGCAAACTCAATTGAGACAACATCCCAATCCCTGATGTTAGAGTCCACTGGCAGGCTGACGACAGGAGGTCAGATAGCAGTAGCAGTAGTAGGATAGGAGTGTGCGTGTGTGTGTGTGTGTGTCTGTGTGTGTGTGTGTGTGTGTGTGTGTGTGTGTGTGTGTGTGTGTGAGGTGATCACAGTAGGATACAGTTTCCGCAGATGAAGAGGATGATGAAGTAGATACAGACGATCATGCCGGAGGAAGCAGGTCCTCCGTACGCCATGATGCCGTCATACATGACCGCATTCCAGTCTTCTCCTGTCAGGATCTGAGAGACAGGACACACACACACACACACACACGCACGCATGCACACACACAATCATAAGGGACAGTAAAGCATTTTAAATCAAAGAATTACTATGGGGTTAAAGAAGACACTCTCAGCTTTTATTTGGTGGTATTTGTGTACATATTGGTTTCATCAGTCTGAAATTACAACACTTTTTATGCATAGTCCCCCTGTTTTAGAGTACCTAAAAGTAATGGGACAATTGGCTTGTCAGGTGTGTTCCATCACATCATTTGTGCAGGCAATTTCTGTCATTTCTGAATGGTGAAACCATGTACACAAATACCATCAAATGAAAGCTGAGAATCTATACTTTAACCTCATAGTAATTGTTTGATTTCAAATCCAAACTTTTGGATTGTAGAGCTGAAAGAATGCTTCACTGTCCCATTACTTTACTACGCAGAGCACTGTATTTCTGTGCGTGCGTTCGTGTGTGTGTGTGTGTGTGTGTGTGTGTGTGTGTGTGTGTGTGTGTGTGTGTGTGTGTGTGTGTGTGTGCGTGCTCGTGCTCATGCACGTGTGTGTGTAGGACCTGCCTGGAACACGGTGAGCAGGGCCTGAGGGAAGTTGTCGAAGGTGCTCCTCTTGGTCACGGTCTCGTCGAAGTTGAACTTGCCTCCGAACAGCTGCATGCCGAGCAGGGAGAAGATGATGATGAAGAGGAATAGCAGCAACAACAGGGAGGCGATGGACTTCATGGAGTTGAGCAGAGACGCCACCAGGTTACTGAGGGAGGCCCAGTGGCTGGAGGGGAGAGTCCAAGAGAGAGAGGGTCAAGATAACAGACACATACACACACACACACACACACTGCCTCTCCCGTGTCCTCCCTGCCTCACCGTGTGACCTTAAAGATCCGGAGGAGTCGTACGCAGCGGAACACGGAGATGCCCAGGGGGGACATGATGGCCAGCTCCACCAGGATGGTCTCCAGGATGCCCCCACACACCACGAAGCAGTCGAAGCGGTTAAACAGGGACACGAAGTACGCCTGCAGACCCAGGCTGTACATCTTCACCAGCATCTCACATGTAAACAACGCCAGCAGGACCTTGTTGGCCACGTCTGGAGAGAACAGGGGGGAGAGCAGGGGTTAGAGAGGGAAGGGGGGGTTGGGGAGAGGGAGGGGAAGGGGAGGGGAGGGGCATTAAAACACTAGCTAGTTAGACAGATCACACACACTTCCATACTGTGTGTGTTGGACAGGGGAGGCTGGCAGAGGTAGAAATCAGAGGACTAATGTACGCCACTCTTCCTTCTAGAACACTCTGTCCTCTCTCACCCTGTACTTCGGTGAGCCAGTCAGGTTGGTTGTAGTGCTCCGAGGAGATGGTCAGCGTGTTGAGGAACACCAGAATGATGACCAGCCAATAGAACGTCACCGACTTCACCGCCACGCGGCACTTCCTGCGACAGAACCTGTTCCAGCGACGCCAGCGCCGACTACCAGAGGAGGAAGTGATGTCACAGTCAGAATAGAGAGAGAGGAAGTGATGTAAGGCTCTCTTAAAAAAAAAAAATCAGGTTCCAAATTTGGAAGACCTTGGCTTATTGAATTATAGATTTGTTGTAAAGGTATTATCATTAGTAGTTGTAGTGGGAATAGTATTAGTTGTATTATTAGTATTAGTATTATTTTGTATTAAAAAATGATGAATCATTGTAAGCCATCCGTAGAGAACATAACACAATGAGACGAGTACAACACGATGGGCGGAATGATGATGAAGATGAAGATAAGGATGAAGAGTATGTTGAAGATGGAGATGCAGTCAGTGACCAGGGGGGACAAAGTGTGTCACAGATAGTAACAAACACATGATTAAGGAGGCCATGCAACAACACCATGCCATGCTTCATGTCTGAAGAATGCACACAGATGGACACGTCATCCACTTCACTGGGACTACTGACCTGCACTTTGATTTGGTAATTTTTTGACTGGGAAAAATAAAGAATGATACTGTTAAATATTTAGCGATTTATCTTAACTTGAGGGCATGGTAAAAATAGCATTTTGGGTATTCTTAATGAATCTAGGATCCGATATGATCGATTGTCTGTCACACAGTAACCACTTGTGTTGAGTTCGTTCAATCATGTCCATAACTGTTCAAAGTAATTATTGGGAATAAATGTATGTCTTATGTTTGACCCGTCCTCTATTCTACAGTGTTTTATTTTCATATGCTGTAGTAAAACTAACTTAACTTAGAGCATATCTAATATAGTTTAGAGTAAAACTAACTTAACTTAGAGTATAGCTAACTTACCTTAGAGTATAGCTAACTTAACTTCGAGTATAGCTAACTTATCTTAGAGTATAGCTAACTTAACTTCGAGTATAGCTAACTTAACTTAACTGACTTGATTAGTTAAAGCACATTCAGTATACTGTACACTGTGCCTAACTTGATTTAGAGCACATTCACAATGTCCATAACAGAGCAACATGTGTGTGTGTGTGTGTGTGTGTGTGTGTGTATGTGTGTGTGTGTGTGTGTGTGTGTGTGTGTGTGTGTGTGTGTGTGTGTGTGTGTGTGTGTGTGTGGAGGGGGGGGCTGAATAGTCTCTTTCCCACCCTTTAACCCATTGTAAGCCGTTGTCATGCAAGACGATTGGCTGATTGACAGACGAGACGACACTCACCAGAGGGGTCCACAGCAGGGGGTCTGGTCGTCCTCTCCGTTGGGGTTCTCCGTGTTCACCGACTCTGTCTCGCTGGTGGGCATGCTCGCTGTGACATCACACAAAACACAGGACGTCATATGAGATGGCGCTGTCAGCCGCTAGTCCGAAAGACCGTCAGCGTATCTTTAAACAACGGCTTTTAGAGAGCAGCAATTGGACTTTTTCAAAGCCCCAAGCATTCAGTACAGGGGTCTTTGTGAACAGTCAGGGTCAGGGGGAGGCTAGTGGAGGTAGAAATCGGAGGACGGATTCGTTATTATGCATGGAACGGAATGAGAAATGCTCTGTGTTTGATACCATTCCTCATTCCATGCAATTCCATTACAATGAGCCCATCATCCGATTTCTACCTCCACTAATCTCCCCCTGATCAGGATATAGAGGGTTGAATCAGTAGCATATCAAGAATACAGCAGCTGCACAGATAATCTACGTCAGATTAGCTGTTTGATCAGTGAACAGGATAGATTAGATAACATGCTGTTTCACATTGGGATTAAAGCTTCATATCAGTGCATCGGTGCATATGCTGTACAATTCATATACTCAAGTAGTGCAGGGTCGAAATGACTCATGAAATACATACATCCACAAAAGAACAGGAGGACGTCCAAAACCACAGTGCAGAGAAATGAAAAATCACAAGGTTTCTCAAAAATAAACAAATGACAATGAATGATTCAAAATACCATACCATGCCTGGTCCACT
>NC_139662.1:14091496-14103996 GCF_951799395.1 Argentina silus
TTGGTGTGGATGTTATCCATCAACAAAATGAACATTACTATTATTTCAAATGGTCAGTTTTCCTGTGTACTCTGCCTCTGAGGGCACTACACAATCAGACCACAGGGGGCGCTGCAGGAGGGGCAGATGTGTGAGTGGCTAGGAGAGAGAGACTACAGATGGGAGGGGGTGGGGGGAGGCAGCTAGAAGTCATTTCACTGCCCATCTTCTCTCTCTCTCTCTCTCTCCCTTCCTCCTATCTCTCTCTTTCTCTCTCTCTCTGTTCAGCACCCACTCCATCTCCTTCATGCCTGTTGAGTGGCTGCATCTCTCCCCCACTCCCATTGTCACCTTCACCCTTTCTCTGATGGCTGGGTCGTCATAGTAACGGGTACATGAACGAGGGACGGAAGGAGGGCAGTAGGAATAAAGAGAAAGGAGAGAGAGAGAGAGCTCATTGTTGGCAGAGAGAGAAAGGAAAGGAAGGAGAGGATGGAGCTGAGAGGGTGAGGGTGAAGGCAGGGAGGGTGGGGGCATGTCGGTGTGGGTTCGAATCCGGCCCATGCCCTGCTGACATATCCTCTCCTCCTTACTTTCCTGTCTGTCGCTATCCAATACATTTAAAAATATGAGAGATGGATACACATTGATGCATCAACATATACGTACATCTGCCTCCAGTCAAAAGCTCAACTTGTTTGAATCAATTAAAATGTGTATTTGCTTAATGCAAGAAGTGAATACAACATGGACCAGTGTTTTTCCATGAGATTGTTTCAATGAACAGGAGAGAGAGAAAGAGAGAGACAGACAGACAGACAGAGTGAGAGAGAGAGAGAGAGAGAGATAGACAGACAGACAGACAGACATACAGACAGACAGAGTGAGAGAGAGAGAGAGAGAGACAGGGACAGGGACAGAGAGAGAGAGAGAGAGAGAGAGAGAGAAGGGAGAGCTGATCGTTACCCAGTAGAGAACGTCTGTCCAGCCCTCCATGGTGATGCACTGGAACACGGTGAGCATGGCGAACAGGAAGTTGTCAAAGTTGGTGATGCCACCGTTGGGTCCGTGCCAGCCCTCCCTGCAGACCGTCCCATTGGTCAGACACTGGCGCCCGTGGCCTGACACCGCACACGGGGTGGGCTCCTCTTCCGTCAGGGTGGCTCCTGGAGGGGAGCACACACACACACACACACACACACACACACACACACACACACCACACACACACAATCGGGGGCATGCTCGTTAGCAGGGTTGGATTGCTGCATGTTTGTGCCTGAGGGCCGTCAGCACTGATCGATAGAGAGAACATGACTCTGGACAGGTCACAAGGACACAGACGTTCCTGCACCATCAGGGACTAAATACCACTACTGTCATATGCCATTTCTACACCATTCATTGATAAAGCGTGTTGTGTTGCATCCGTGTATGAAATGTGTTCTGTAAATAAAGTTTGATTTGACTATCTATGGCACCTTAGTCGTTGGTAGAAAACGGAGGACGGTCTTGTATTGTATTGTATTGTGTTAAATCAATGCAGGTTTAGAAGAGACACATTCATATTGATTCAGGTTGGCTTCACAGTCAGGCCCTTAAAACCACAATCTGAGATTTGCTTTAACGCTAGGCCTATGGCAGGGATCAGCAGGTGTGTTACCTGAACCGGCAAGGTAGCAGGTGGCGTGCATTTTGCCGATGAAGAGCTCCAGTCCGATGATGGCGTAGATGATGATGACGAAGAGGACAAGCAGAGCGATGTGGAGGAGAGGGACCATGGCTTTGATGATGGAGTTCAACACCACCTGTAAACCTGGTGGAAGGAGGTACACACACATGCACGCACGCATGCACACACACCACACACGTGCACACGCACGCACATGCACGCACACACACACACACACACACACACACACACACACACACACACACACACACACACACACATAGGGGGTCAGACACACACTTGGTGGGAAGTAGAGATACTCTTCAACAAAGGCATCGATCATTATATATATATACAGTACCAGTCAAAAGTTTGGACACACCTTCTCATTCAATGGTTTTTCTTTATTTTTTATTATTTTCTACATTGTAGATTAATATTGAAGACAAAATATAAAACATATTCTGGTTTGTTTAACACTTTTTTGTTTACTACGTAATTCCATATGTGTTCTTTCATAGTTTTGATGTCTTCAGTATTAAGTATTAATAAAATAATAAAAAATAAAGAAAAACCATTGAATGAGAAGGTGTGTCCAAACTTTTGACTGGTACTGTATATGGATGTGTGTCTGTGGCAAGATGAACAAAATCTGACAAAAGTTGGATACATAGAAGCACCAGCAACGTCTCTCTGAGGTTATGGGATGTTCTATCGCCATATCGACTCACTGGGCACTCCTGAGACAAGGCGGAGGGGGCGGAGCACCCGGAAGGCTCGGAGGGCCTTGACGTCAAAGCCCCCCGGTTTTCCCCCTGACTGCCCCCCCGGCTCGCCCTCTTTGGTTAACACCTCCAGGACCACGCTGAACAACCTGGGGGGGGGGGGGGGGGAAGAGAGAGAGATGGGGGAAGGAGAGAGAGAGATGGGGGAGGGAGAGAGTGGGGACAGAGAGAGAGATAGGGAGGGAGAGATGGACAGAGAGATTGGTGGAAAAAGAGAGAGAGATGGTAGAGGGAGAGAAGAGAGATTGGGGAGGGATAGAGGGAGTGAGAGAATGGGGGGAAGAAGAGAGAGAGATAGGGGAGAGATAGAGGGAGATTGGGGAGGGAAAAAGAGAGTGGGGGGAAGGAAAAGAGAAATTACAAGCAGGACAGCACAGACCTGAGTCATGTAGGGCAGTCACTCAGCTCTGATTTATCCTGGTTGTCTTTTCTAGGCCATTTAGCTGTAGTGTGTGTGTGTGTGTGTGTGTGTGTGTGTGTGTGTGTGTGTGTGTGTGTGTGTATGTGTGTGTGTGTATCCATGCGTACGTGTGTGCATGTGTGTGTGTGCGTGTGCGTGTGTGCATGCGTGTGTGTGTGTGTGTGTGTGTGTGTATCCGTCTGTCACACGGATAGTAATCTGCCTTTATGTCTGTGTGTTTACACTCTGTGTTTGATAATACCTCATCCTCAGTTTACACTGGAGCCACACAGAGGCAGGTGTGGAGCAGATAGACACCACCACCACCACCACCAAACAAGGTCTGTGTGTGTGTGTGTGTGTGTGTGTGTGTGTGTGTGTGTGTGTGTGTGTGTGTGTGTGTGTGTGTGTGTGTGTGTGTGTGTATGAATGAATAACAACGTTATCACCTCCTCTGGGGTGTGTGCTTTGGAGCTGCCCCCGATTAGATACATTGCACTCTGTCTGTCTGTCTGTCTGTCTGTCTGTCTGGCTGGCTGTGTGTGTGTGTGTGTGTGTGTGTGTGTGTGTGTGTGTGTGTGTGTGTGTGAGAGAGAGATCAACAAATCCGTCACTATAATCATATCTTTCATTCAACATTAAATACATCTAAATCCCATCAAAATTCTATCAGGAAGCATTACAAATAGTCAGCCAATAGAGTGGAAGCATTACAAATAGTCAGCCAATAGAGTGGAAGTATTACAAATAGTCAATCAATAGAGTGAGGAGATGGAGGGTGCCCTCCAAGGACCAGTCTGCTCTTCCCAGAGGTGAAAGGCATTATGGGGAAAGAGAGGAAGAGTGTTTTTTACTGTGACATGGTGGTGTGTGTGTGTGTGTTTGTGTGTTTGTGTGTGTGTGTGTGTGTGTGTGTGTGTGTGTGTGTGTGTGTGTGTGTGTGTGTGTGTGTGTGTGTGTGCGTCTGCGTCTGTCTCTTAATCCTTCATCCCTGTGGCAGACGACAGGATTTCTGTCATGTAATTCTACAGAGGTGTGCGTGCCAGTGTGTGTGTATGTGTGTGTGTGTGTGTCTCACAGAGACTCTGGTTGTTTATCAACATGGTGAGAGCCATAAGCCGATGATCCTTCTTGATCAAATAGAAAATAGAGAGTGATACAAACACAGAAAGGATCATTTGTTGTGGTGGTGGTGGTGGTGTGTGTGTGTGTGTGTGTGTGTGTGTGTGTGTGTGTGTGTGTGTGTGTGTGCGTGCGTGCGTGCGTGTGTGCATGCGTGCGTGCGTGCGTGCGTGTGTGTGTGTGTGTGTGCACGTGTCTGGGTGTGTGTGTGTGTGTGTGGGCACGTCTGGGTATGTGTGCATGGGTGTGTGTGTGTGTGTGTGTGTGTGTGTGTGTGTGTGTGTGTGTGTGTGTTACTCACCCTACTATGACAATGACAAAGTCCAGCATGTTCCATCCATTCCTGACATAGGAATTCTGGTGCATGACTAAACCGTACGCTATGATCTTCAGAAAGGTCTCTATCGTGAAGATGATCAGGAAGGCATATTCTACTGTTTCCTGTAGGGAGGGAGAGAGAGAAGGAGAGAGAGAGAGATACGTTTAGATATGTATATTCATATCATTAACACCTGAGTACATTCATCAACATCTGACAGAGGGGAAGGGATTCAGTTACAGTAGAGGAGAGAATGGACTGCCAAAAACAACACAGAAAGGAGGGGGGGAGAGAGAAAGTCAGAGAGAGAGAGTGTGTGTGTGTGTGTGTGTGTGTGTGTGTGTGTGTGTGCGTGCGTGCGTGCGTGCGTGCGTGCGTGCGTGCGTGCGTGCGTGCGTGCGTGCGTGCGTGTGTGGGTGTGTGTGTGGGTGTGTGTGTGTGTGTAAGAGGAAGAAAGAGAGAGAAAGTGTGAGTATGAGCGTGTCAGAGGAAGAGAGACAGAACGTCTTAGTCATCCTGTCAGGTGGTGGTTTATTTTTCTGCTGTAATTCATCTGATGATCGATGGCGTTGATCTGCATATCTCCCATCATGCCTAGCGCCGACCAACAAAGACACAGAAATGATTGACAGGTGACAGGCGGGCTAGCAAGCTTCAGGATTAGAGACAGGAATAGCCACAACAAAGCAGGATGAGGACTGACTCCAGTAATCCTGGTTAAACAATAGAATCTCTGGTCCAACATGGCCGAGAAGAGCTAGAGAGGGGGGAAAGGAGAGAGGGGGGAAAGGAGAGAGGGGGATGGAAGGTGGTACCTCCATGCCAGGCAGTTCTAGTTCCTTGATTCGATCCACATCGCTTTAACTTTGGGTTTTTTGGGACACGTGAGAGATTTGTTGTAGATTATCATTGACATTCTATTCCAAGTACCAGGGCACTACACACACACACACACACACACACACACACACACACACACACACACACACACACACACACACACACACACACACACACACACACACAGACACAGACACAGACACAGACACAGACAAAGACACAGACACATGTGGTGCCCACAAGAAATACAAGGTGCAAGTCATGTGTTGCTGTTTTTCCTCCTCATTTCAACTAAGTTACAATCAACGACACAGAAGTGCCTCCTGTTGTGTAATCTAGATGTTGCCGTAGTAACATGATGTGTTTTACTCATTGCTGTGGCCAGAAAGCCTATCCCTGTATTTGGCAGACATGTCTGCATCATTCAACCCGTCATTGAGTCAGCCATGGGCTTTAAGGGCCATTAAGCCCATCCTGTATTTCTCTCTATTGGATTGGTTTAGCAGAGAGGGCTATGCACACACACACACGACATCACACAGACTCACGCACGGAAGCACGGATGCACACACGGCAGCACGCACAAAAAAACCACACATACACACACACACACACACACACACACACACACACACACACACGCAAACACTGTGATAGAAAATACATTGATAGAACTGTGTAGGAAATATTGCCAGCATGTTTTCCATTCTGCAAGAGTATATTTGCTGTGTATCAATGTATTGTTAGGTTATAGATGATCTTTTGTCTTGGTGGTGGAGATATCAGTGCCAGACATGTCATGCAAAACTAGACAGGAAGGCGAGCTAGATTTGCAGAGCGGGGCGCAAGGTGATAACAGCTGATAACCAATAATAGTTTGCTGGCAGTTTCCCCGAAACCGCTCCACTTCCAACCACCAACACCTTGATGAACTGTGTGACTCTCTAATGTTTTCTTCCCCTATATAAGGGGAACTCTGAAGCTGCGTCTTCGGACTAGCGCTGAACTACTGCTCAGACCTTTGCTGGGTGACTGTTCTGTGTTCTTCCCATGCTTGCAAGCATTTAATAAATACTCAACTTATATTGTGGCGTTGCAAGACTTGATTTCTTGATTCTTATCTCCAAAGAGCTAATAGTACAGAGTGGTTACCCTAGAATTTCAACCACAACACACACACACACACACACACACACACACACACACACACACACACACACACACACACATGTTAATGTGCTAATAAAGGTTTACTGAGTAAGGATGGGAGAATGACAGGATCAAATGAAAAAAAAAAAAAAAAAAAAAATACATAAAGAAGTTGAAGTCTTTATACATTCATACAACTGTCTTATGAATAGATTAATGATAACAGATGGCACCTTCCTAACAAGCAGGTTTTACATGTGTTACAGTAAACTGCATGTGTGGAAACAATCAAATAAATCACCAAATACAGCGAAAGAGTTGCAGGTGAGAGATGGAAGCATAACAAAACCTACTGTAGATCAGGGGAGGCTGGTGGAAGTAGAAATCGGAGGATGGGCTCATTGTAATGCATGGAATGGAATAAG
The DNA here is from genome assembly GCF_951799395.1 of Argentina silus. Taxonomy (NCBI): domain Eukaryota; kingdom Metazoa; phylum Chordata; class Actinopteri; order Argentiniformes; family Argentinidae; genus Argentina; species Argentina silus. Next base: position 14,098,188 of record NC_139662.1, read on the forward strand.
GAATTGTATCAAAACACACGTGTTTGACACCACACGCGTGCGTTTGATACCATTTCTCATTCCATTCCATGCATTACAATGAGCCCGTCCTCCGATTTCTACCTCCACTAGCCTCCCCTGATCTATACACTAGGCTACACACACATACAGTCCTAAAGACACACACAACAATGACTTTAACTGGGTAGTGAATGATGTGGCATTAACCTCAGTGGAGGCTGGGTGGTCGTCGCCATGTTGAGGTCAGAGACTGACTCAGCGCTGCTGGTGCATGTTGATAAGAGCTGTGAACACACACATCTTAACTCTCTGAATGCCTGCCCCCTTTCTCACCCCCCTCACCCCCCTCCCCTCTTGTTTACCTTGTCCTGTAATGGCCTCTCTTTGTGCATTGTCAACAGCTGACAGAGATGCCCCGCCCACTCGGCTCTCTCGATAATCACCTCTGAATGGAGCACTTAGCCGGCCTCTGACGTTGCTTCAGTGGCGTTAAGAGTGTGTGTGTGTGTGTGTGTGTGTGTGTGTGTGTGTGTGTGTGTGTGTGTGTGTGTGTGTGTGTGTGTGTGTGTGTGTGTGTGTGAGCGTGTGTGTGTATGCGTGTGTGTGTGCGTGCGTGCGTGTACGTCCGTGTGTGTGTGTGTGTGTGTGTGTGTGTGTGTGTGTGTGTGTGTGTGTGAGTGTGAGTGTGTGAGTGTGTGTGTGTATGCATGCGTGCGTGCATCCATGTGTACGTGCGTGTACATCCGTGTGTGTGTGTGTGTGTGTGTGTGTCTGTGTAAATCAGTGTGACCAGGCCTGAGTCAGGGAGATTACAGGTGACAATAGAGACAGCAGGGCAGTAATCAGGTGTAGGAGAGGAACAGCGTCGCTCCATTAGCCAGCCAATGGATGAGCTTCGGATGAAGAACCAGAACAGCTGACGTCAGAAACATCAACTAAGAATGGAACAGCTGATAGGTCAACACAACAGCAACAGCAACATCAAACCCTATCAAACTAAATAGTTTGAACCTTATTGTGTTGGAGCAAGCCGGTGAGAGATCGATGTTGAATAATAAATCAATCCATGTATTACAATGAGCCCGTCTTCTGATTTCTACCTCCACCGGCCTCCCCTGATCTATACACATTTAGCTTTCCTGTAGATCTGAGAGGGCTGGATAAGCAATCTCAAAATCCACTGAGCCTGATAGAAATCAAAATCAATCAAAATTGCCATATTGCTTAAACCTGTCCAATCCTTGTAGATCTCTAGAAATAGAGGGGTTAGGGCAGCAGACCCCATGTGGAGTCCCCTGATATCAAATTGGGGCATCTCTTAAGTGATTAGAATACACTTGGACATCATATTTGCTGGCGTATCCTGCTAAATCAAGTTGTAGGGGTCACTGGAAATTATTGATGTCACTTTGGAGTCGAGAGACAAAAGCCTTTGGGAACCTGTGGGTGAGGAGCGATAGTGGTCAATTTGCAATTCAGGATGTTTTGTGCAACTCTCCTGACAGTCCACCATCGGGCAGCAGGGAACATCAAAAATATGTCTTTAGCAGACACACACTCGTCTGGGTGGCCAATAAACAGGATGAGACCAGACCCAAACCCAAAATCCAGCCAAATTACTTCTTAATTGATCTAAGGACCAGAAATGAGCTTTAAATCCCCCATTTTGGACACAGTTTCTGGTTTAAGTGCATTAATCAGAATGTCTGTGGTGCTTTTTGACAGCCCCCCTCATCTGGCTTTATGAAGATGAACTGTCCAATCCCAAGCACCACAGACAATTAATGCAACTGCTGAAATGTTCTGAAATGGTTTAGTATAAATAACGCAATCAAGTGGGCATTGGTAAATAAAGATTTCAAACAAATTTCCTTCTGCTTTTCGTATGATTTCGTACTAGTTGAGCGTGACAAATGTGCTTAATGAGGAAAGAGCTGTTCCCCTTTCTCTGTAGTAGATGTTCAACCCCTGAGCCTCCTCTGTCAGATGCCAGTACCTCAGTCAACCCTTCATCAACTAACAGCATCAGCTAGAGATGGAACAGCTCAACTCCTCCATCTGCAACTCCTCCAATGCCTCCACCTTCAGTCCTCCTCCACTTCTCTCCTGGGATCGTGATGGTATAACCCCCGGCATTGTCATGTCTCTCTGCTTCCTCCTCGGTGTTCCCGGGAACGTGGCCGTGATGGTGGACCTCAGGAGGAACCAGCAGCTGTGCAGGCTGAGCAGGAGGATCATATGGAACCTGGCCTTGTCTGACCTCCTGCTTCTCCTCAGCATTCCTGTGTGGACCTACGATTTGATTTTCAAATGGCCCCTGGACTTGGCTTTCTGTAAGATCTTCATCTTATATACTTACTGCAGTATCTACTCCAGCCTGTTGACTGTGACCTTGCTGGGTGTCCAGCGCTACCTCCAGGTCTTCTACCCCCAGAATTTGGCCAGGCTGGGACAGGCAGGGGAGAGGGGGCTGCTGGCTGCTCTGTGGGGGGTTGCAGGGGTCCTCTCCATCCCATGGGTAGTGGTATATCATGTTATTGAGAACAAGAAGGGGCTGCTAGAATGTGAACCCTCTTTCTCGTCAGATGCTCAAGAAGTGGCTATGATGCTAACCGAGACTCTTCTGGGATTTGTAGTTCCTTTCTCCATCATGGCCACCGCCTACTTCAGACTCCATAGGAGAGTGAATAAAACGGCTTTCTTCAACAACCCGAGGATGACCAAGCTGGTGATAAGCATTATCATAACCTTCTTCATCCTATGGTCTCCCCTCCATGTTATCAACCTTCTGGTAGTGACGGCCATCTTGCTGAGGAAAACGTCTCTGATAAGGTTCTGTGAGACCGGTCGGAACTTTGCCCAAGCTCTGGCGTTTATCAACAGCACCCTGGATCCTTTGCTTTACGCCTTCTCCTCCAGAAACTCCCAACCAGAGAGCAGTGACAGACAAACATGACAAACTGCAGAATGTAAACTGGAGACACTTGTCATTTCTGGAGACAGATGTCATTGTATGATTGCTAGATTTCTGTTGCCCACATCACATCACACCCCCCTCCCATTGTGCCTTTTTTGGGGAAAGGGGACCTACCCTTCAGTAACTCTGTGCACGTCCCTCCCTATACTGTACCAGTGAGGCCAACCAGGACAATTTAGCGTCTGCTAAATGGCATATTATTTAGTGGTCCTTAGTAATTAGTAATGTTTTTTAGGACAAAAATTCATCTTTAAAGTTGCTTTGGGTAAAAGTGTCTGTTAAAGGGGCAATCTGGGTTTCAGAGAAATGTAACCACTCTCAAATTCATAGACATAACTATGAATGGAAGTCTGACCATCCATGAGATCAAAATGATCGTTTTAATCATGTTTTGAAGCTATACAGTGTTTGTTCACAATTACATTGTTTACAAACAGTGGAGTAAAACAAGGATATACTGTATTTTGGATTCTGATGGAGTAAGACAGATTAAGTAAGCTCATTAGGCATTTCTAAGTTATATTCTTCAAGAATCAATCAATCAATTACATATTTTGTATATGCTTACATATTTATGTTATGTCATGTATTGTACATATGTACATATTTGCATCAATTTAAATTGTGAGAATAAAGATGGTGTGTTTCATGTGAAAAATTTCCTCCAGTTTTTGTCTATCTTTAGTAGTTTGGGTGTGGCTGTTTGCATGCACGCACACACGCACACACGCGCACACACACATACACACACACACACACACACACACACACACACACACACACACAAACACACACACACACACACACACACACACAAACACACACACACACCCACTCACACACACACACACACACACACACGTACAGTCAGCACACAAAATATGAAACTATAAGCATGCCGCTTAAACCCAAGTTTTCCATTCGCTTCCTAATACTATAATGATAATTTTCAGCAGCTTATGCTTTTTAAAGAATATTTAGCATCATGAGGCTAAAATGACCTGGGGGACTGGGGTGCTTTATTTGACCCCTCAGGATTCAGATAGAGGTCATACAGAGTTTACTGTGTACTGAGTTGTACCATGTTGGTCTCTGGCCTCATCCTCCCTCATGTCTACCTGTCCAGGCATGACTTTGGCCTCCAATTTGCTTCCACTAAAAAGTGCGCTGCACACCACTCAGTTTAGTTAACACAGGCATAACCTAGGCTGCCAGTCTTTCTTCGCACCTTGTCCGGAAAGCCTGGGGAAATTCGAGGCAGAAGTGTTGGGGGGGAATCATACATTTACACTACTGCTATTGGGTAAAGTACATATGCACTTGAAAATAAAGTAGACTTTTTTTTCTAAAATAATGCATTCATATAGTTATGACAGACATTTTATTTTTTTCACATCTGTGTAGCTGATTGTTTTACTGTGCAATTACCGTGCCAGCCTTAAAACTTGAACTGTCAAGAGTCTTTTCAGATTTGCTATCGAAATGGAGTCTCAGGGAAAGCCTATTGTGTTGTGGATCAGTTTGAATTTCCGTGGTACATTTTTCCACTTGAAGCACACCAACTTTATTCTCAGGCATCACAGAGAAGAACATTGTAGGATAGTTTTCATCCTTGACCTGCTAGTACTGACGAAAGCCCATGTTGACAGCTACAGTCAGAAAATAACGTAATGCCATTTTATCTAAAGCAACTTACAGTACAGTGAGTGCATACATGTTTATGTATATTTAATTCCCAGCAGGAATTAAATCCACAACCTAAGCATTACTAATGTCATGCTCTACCAACTGAGCCACAAAGGACTACTAAATAATACGCCATTCAGCAGACGCCATAGGCTATTTTCTGATTTAGAAAAGCCAGTGACTGAGGAAGGTAGGGAGAGAGAGAGGGAAAGTGCCAGACTGATAGAGAAAGCGAGAGAAAGAGAAAATGTGTGTGTGTGTGAGAGAGAAAGAGAGAGAGGGATAGAGAGAGAGAATGAGAGAGAAAGCGACATGCTCAGAGAAAGCGAGAGAGGGAAAGATCGTGCGTGTGAGAAAGAGAGAGAACAAGTGATGAAAAGATAACGTGAGAGAGAGGGGGGGAGCGAAAATGGGTGAGAGAATGAGATAGAGGCAGATAGTGAGAGACAGAGAGAGAGATTGAAGGATAGAAAGAGAGAGAGAGAGAGAGAGAGAGAGAGAGAGAGACTAAACGAAAGAAAGAGAAAAGCAGTGTGAGAAAGAGAGTGTGCTCTCCTCCTCTCTTCACAGTGACCTAGTCTGTCACCCACATCCCACATCCCACATGTCTAGCCCCAGGCCCCTTGAGCCAATCAGGCCTGAGCCGTACAATGGTCATTCTCTACATGGTACCTTTAATGACCTTTGGAGCCTGACCAGCGGCTGGCTGGCCATGCTGCGATGTTCCTTGGAACGGTTTAGGAGATCTTTAGTGCCAGCAGCCGTTCTCACACACACCCACACGCACACACACACACACACACACACACACACACACACACACACACACACACACACACACACAGCAGCTGTCAGGTTCGTCAACGACGAAGTTACGGACAGGATGTATCCTAGTCCGTAACTACATACACACACACACACACACACACACACACACACACACACACACACACACACACACACACACATACACACACACACACACACACACAGCAGCTGCCAGAATCCCTGCCCACACACACGCACAAGCACACACAGAATTACACACACAGAATTGTATTAGGTAGGGTTGTGTTGTTGTGCTGATGCAGATGACCGTATCTTTGAATGTATCTATCTATTTATTGTATCTATCTATCTATTATG
>NC_139662.1:14108996-14111496 GCF_951799395.1 Argentina silus
ATCAAAATGGCCGCCCTATGGCTGTGTTTCTGGAGCCTACAGTATGTTATATACCTAGTATGCCCATTTGAGTGTTTTCATATTTCTGTGGCTTGGTTATTGTCATGGCTAACGATGAACAGCGTGATTATATCATATTGTGACAGGATTGATGATGTCAGACTGTGTCTATTCATAAATGGCTTGGTTAAGTCATACATATATCTAATTGGTCGCCTGTGTATTGTGGCTGACTTTGTGATTGGTCAGGGAAAGTTCTAGAAAAGGACAGTGGTAGGTCAGTGCTGTAGTGATCTAGAGTTGTGATTGGTCAGAGCTGTAGTGATCTAGAGTTGTGATTGGTCAGAGCTGTAGTGATCACAGTATTAACAATTCCATGCATTAACAATTTTGAGCACTGGATTCACAATCCTACAAAATCAACACAGATAAAATGAATACAACTAACTAAAACAAATCATAGCTAGTGTTGGCAGAATACCAGCAGCCATTTAAAACCTCTAAAAGGTAGCTGTCATCTGACAGATAGACACACACACACACACACACACACACACACACACACACACTGTACACTGTACACACACGCACACACACATACTGTACACATACACACACACACACACACATACTGTACGCACACACACACACTTACACACACACACACACACACACACACACACGCAGTATACTGTACATTGGACTGTGTGGAGTGAGTGGGCAGCAGATGGAGCAACAAGCACACACACACACACACACACACACACACACACACACACACACAGGTTATAGTTTATGTAGTTATGGACAGGGGAGAGAGAGAAGAGAGTGGGCAGCAGAGATAGAGAGACAGAGAGCAGCTGCATCTTTCCTCTCCTCTCTTCTCTTCCTGGTTGAAGAGCCTCTTCCTTCCTTCCTCCCTCCCTACCAGACACCCTCAAGTCTCCATGGCCACAGTTGTCACGGTAGCAGGGTGCTTTATGTAAGATGAGGTGAAGGCAGAAAATGAGTATAAAGTAAGAGAACACAGAGTACACATACAAACTCTCTCTCTCTCTCTCTCTCTGTTTCACACACTCTCTCTCTCTCTGTTTCACACACACACACACTCTCTCTCTCTCTCTCTCTCTCTCTATTTCACACTCTCTACTCTGTCTCTCTCTCTCTCTCTCTCTCTATCTTTCACACTAGAACACTCCTGTGTTTTTGACAAAGAAGGAGCACCTACACAGTAGAGGAGTAAAGGACAGCTATACTGTACATGTAAGTCGCAGGAGAGGCTGGTGGAGGTAGAAATCAGAGGACGGGTTCATTGGAATGCATGGAATGGAATAAGGAACGGTATCAAACAACTCTGATCAATCACAACTTGACATAATTTCAGCTCTGACCTACTAATGTCTGGGTCTGGGTCTGGGTCTGGGTCTGGGTCTGGGTCTGCATGTGCCAACAGTTGTGGTGCCAAGGCGACAGGCTGTACCACCAGGTCAGGAACCTGCCCCCCCGACGGCCCTGCCAGGTTTAGGAGAGTAAAGCCCCTTTTCTATTTAAGTCTCATATTGTCGAGTCATGGGCTAAAGTCAGCAGGGTATGTGAGCTGGGCTGGGGCTCCATGGCCAGGGGTAGGCGTGGGGCTGGGGCTCCATGGCCAGGGGTAGGCGTGGGGCTGGGGCTCCATGGCCAGGGGTAGGCGTGGGGCTGGGGCTCCATGGCCAGGGGTAGGCGTGGGGCTGGGGCTCCATGGCCAGGGGTAGGCGTGGGGCTGGGGCTCCATGGCCAGGGGTAGGCGTGGGGCTGGGGCTCCATGGCCAGGGGTAGGCGTGGGGCTGGGGTAGGGCTGGGGTAGGGCTGGGGATGGGCTGGGGATGGGCTCAGTGATAGGGGCAGAGAGGGGAGGGAAGATCAAAACGTTTATAAATATATAGCACTGACGCCAGAACCTGAAAAGTGTCTTTGGATGTGCACAGATACAGTATTACGCCTAAAAAGCATTTGTAAACACACTGTCATTTCTAGAATCAAAAGCCACAGTAAGGTTTGGTTTCTCTGGCCTAAAAGCTGCTCCAGTGATTGCCAGCAGGTGCAGATAGAGAGGGAGAGAGGGATTACTGACGCTAGGAGGGTTTTCTCCCAGTGGGGCCAGGATGATTCAGGAGTGTGTCCGTCATCAGACATCTGGTCTATGTGGTCGCTGGTCGCTGCAGTAATCTTCACTCACTATCGTACAAAGCAGTCACAATACAGTGTTTACACACCTTCATCGTCATTGTCATCGTCATCATCATCATCGTCATTGTCATCATCATCCCTCTCAAGGGGGATTAGAATGAGAACAACAACACTGACCTCACCAGACACACCAACTCCAAACCACAACATAAACACAACACAACCACAACAGCTGTGTCCATACACGGTCACGTTGACCGTAGGATGACTAAAGTAGGACCACAGCCATTCCCAACCCAGAGCATGGTTAAAGAATGTGACCATAAAGGCA
>NC_139662.1:14113996-14151496 GCF_951799395.1 Argentina silus
CAGCCCATAACATAGAGGCCAGATTAAAAACACTAGCATAGCTTTGTGTCTTTCATCAAAGACATGAACGCAATGTCCTCCAGGCTCTGAATGGGAGGAGTCCAAAACCGCTTTACAACCCATTTAGAAACATTAACATTAAACACAAACCCCCCTCTGGCTTACATCTCAACAATCATAGGATATAAATATTTGGGGATTAGATAGCGGTTAGTCTGACGTAGCCATACCTCCAAATCAGGCTGTTCTCACGCCTCCTTTGGAGATTTTAGATTAGCTGATCTGGCTTGGATTGAACCTGGGATGGAGCAAAATTGCTTGCAATTTCATTTGATGTTACATTCCCCCCAAAAAAATCCCTTCACCCACATGTCTGTAGATGGTTGTTTGTTCTTATGTGGGTCGTCTTTTGCAACCGGTTAGGACTGTTTTGCAGAGAGTTGTTGCCTGCTGTATGCTAGCTTACAACATTGAAGAACATGGAAGAAAACCTGAAGGAAAAACAGAGTTCTGTTTTCTACCAGAAGTGTGCTCTATACACAACATCGAGCCAATGAGGTATTTGATTGATTTAACATTTCAAATGGTAGCAATTTGTAGCTACTTTCTGCAAAGGGTTTCCCCAGACTGTCTGAACTTGGAAAGCCTGGTCTCAATGAGGTTTGATAGCAGTTTACTACGACTTCAAATGTCTGGGAGTCTAAGTAGTAGTAGTATATCTTTAAGGTACTCTAACCTAGACTAATCCATGTCCATGCCTATCCTATGGGACAGGTAGAAGAGGAGGGAGAGAGAGTGCTTCCTGACAATGTAACTCGCCCACTCATGAGTCACCCTCCCTCCTCAACCACCACTCATTTACTGACTACTAATCCTCAGCAGCTTAATCCTCCAACCTGTCCTTACAGACACACACACACACACACACACACACACACACACACACACACTTGTATACACACATACATTAACACACGCGCACATGCTTGTATACACACACACATGCGCGTATACACACACGTGACATTAACACAAATACTGACACACATACTCAGATAAATGCTAACTGACGTGAGCAACCATGCTGATGACACATACTGTACACACACAGACACACACCTCAGGCCCTTTAAGTGACCATCACACAGCAGGACACACAATCCTCCTTAAGACACAGACTCATTCATGCTTCAGCCCTTCACTTGTGCTGATCCTGGCAGTGCTACAGTGAGGATTACACCCTGGGGAGACAGGGCAGCAAAAGGCTCCATGAACAGGCAGATGGGTCTGGGACATTTTAGATAATACTGGTTGCTTTAGAAACAGAGGACAGTATAAAGGGTGTGTTTTGTTGGGGTGATGGCATGGAGTTATCACACACATACATACACACACACATACACACACACACACACCCACACACACAAACACACACCTGGAGGTTCTGATTTCATTCATGCAACTGAGTGTCACAGCATACAGCAGACCTGTAACTATGCGTGCTCCCGCTCCCATACACACACAGACATACACACACACACACACACACACACACACACACACACACGCACACACACACATACACAGATAAACCCAATCCAGTAATACCATTGTGACGGCAGACAAGTAGTCAGCTGGGGCCAGATGACGCAGGCTTCTCTGACCTGGTGTTTCAGTCTCTGTGTGTGTGTGTGTGTGTGTGTGTGTGTGTGTGTGTGTGTGTGTGTGTGTGTGTGTGCGTGTGTGTGCCTGTGCGTGTGCGTGTGCGTGTGCGTGTGCGTGTGCGTGTGCGTGTGGGTGTGTGTGTGCGTGGGTGCGTGATCCTCAGGTGTGGTTCAGAGGTCAAATCCCTTGATTGGTACCAACTGTGCCAGGTCCATCAATCAAGTGACTCAGCAACTCACTACACATACATCAGAAGAGGATGTATGTGTAGTGTGTCCTTGGCCACACACACACAAACACACATACACGCACGCACACGCACGCACACACACACACACACACACAGAATGCCAACAGCAGCATTCCTGTTGCATCTCTCGCTGACATTCCCCATTAACACACCACAATTGCTGCCTAATCCCAGCTCTATGCAATTCAATTACTAAGACTCCCACTGTGTTTCTGTCACACACATTCTTCCTGCATTGCCAACAACAATGGAGGTTCTACTCATAGAGATAGAAGATCTGCAGGTCTCAAATGTGTTACACTCTCTGTGCTATGTGACTTTTTTATGGCTCTCAGAAAATATAATTACAGAGAAGAACCTCCATCAACCTCAGACCTGACATGATCGAAGGTCTTGGGCAGCCAGATTCATCTCTGGTGTCCTCTATCTGTTGGGGTACGCTTTTTAAAACACTCATATCACTAATAGGATCTGAGGGGCGAGTTTGGCAGATGCAGGACGAGTTCACACACGGTTCTTCTGTTGTGGTAGTAATGTGTCCAAGACTTAGACTCTTATCTGTGTCATATTAGTAGCTCCTGTGGCTGTCTACTCAGATATGGTGTTACTTCCCCATCCTCCGATTTCAACCTCCACCAGCCTCCCCTGCTGCCCCACCAATGTGTCTGTCCATCCATATCAACAGTCAAAGAAAATTGACATCTCGTTAAACGTTTAAAAAGTTATCAGCGATCAATTAAACCCAGTTATATTTCTAGACAGGGAATTGATGCTGTGACCATACACCTCCTCGTTGTTCTAGTACACATCACTTGCTATCTGTGTGCATTCTTAAAGAGCACCCTGTCACAGGGGAGGCTGGTCGAGGTAGAAATCAGAGGACAGGCTCATTGTAATGCATGGAATGGAATGAGGAATGGTATCATTAATGCCATTCCTTATTCCATTCCATGCGTTACAATGGGCTTGAATAGAGGGGTATACTGAACAGAGGAGGACTGAATATGTTGAGTTGCATTCAACCACTCTTGAAAGGACAAATAGAACTTGATAGAAAAAGCTTCTTTATGGCTGAATCCAACATGTTGGGGTTTTTTTTAAATCTTTTTAGCTGTTATATGAATCAGTAGACTACCACTGTATTCTAATCTCTCCTTCCAGCTCTCACGCTGCTCTCGTAGACAAGCAGCCATAGCTCACAGCTACATGGGATCTGAATAAACGAACAAAAGTTGTTTAGCAGAGGCACGGTGACACGCTAGGACAGGTGACCTCCACAGCAGACTAGCACCACACCGCTCATGTCAACAAACGAAACATAATACATCTACAAATAATGACGGGAATACCTCCTGACATCATACACGGGACTGGCCAATCACAAAGCAAGTGGTGTTGGAGCAACGCGGTTAGGCAGCGTGATGTCACCAGTAACTGTGTCTGCTCTTCAGACTCCATACAGTGCCTGTTCATTTCAATTCATACATTGGTGCCTTGAAATAGGGGGACTATGTCTAAAAAGTGTCGAACCCTAAATGGTCGAACCCAATATGTACACAAATACCATCAAATAAAAGATGAGAATCTACACTTTAACCTCAAGTAATTGTTTGATTTCAAATCCAAATTTTTGGAGTATACAGTCAAAAGAAGAAAAAATGCACGGTGTGTCTGTAGGAGATCAACCACATCCACCAGCAGCAAACCCCTCCTTTACCCAACACCAACACATAGCCACAATGTACAATAGTCCACTGTGTTGCACAACAACAGGTAAAACTGCAACGCTGCAAAGTAGAGGATCCTGAACGCACCCCAGCCATGCTACGCAGTAGTCCACACGACTGTCTTATTAAAGTGTTGCAAAACACTTTGTAAAACTGCAACGTTCTTGAATGTTGTTATAATTTAACGCACCCCCAGCCATGCTGGGGTACAGCAGGGGTACAGTAGGGGTACAGTAGGGATACAGTAGGGGTACAGTAGGGATACAGTAGGGATACAGTAGAGGAACAGTAGGGATACAGTAGAGGTACAGTAGGGGTACAGTAGGGATACAGTAGAGGTACAGTAGGGGTACAGTAGACGTACAGTAGGGGTACAGTAGAGGTACAGTAGGGGTACAGTAGGGATACAGTAGAGGTACAGTAGAGGTACAGTAGGGGTACAGTAGGGATACAGTAGGGGTACAGTAGAGGTACAGTAGGGGTACAGTAGGAATACAGTAGGGGCATGATACTCACTAGGTCATGGTTGGTGGAGTTGGAGTCGTCCTCGGGGAAGGGGATGTAAACGGCTAAGGCCACACAGTTGGCAAATATAGACAGCAGTATAAAGATATCAAACGGTCTGGGAGGAAACACAGTTAAGGAACAAACATCAAAGCAGAAACATTTTCAAATATAATTCAACATTATCTGCAGTTAGAGTGCTGACTTCTTATCATGGAATTGTCTTTAATTCATCAACTTTAGACACAAAAGAGCAACAGATGTTCCAGTGGAGGCTGGTGGAGTATTTGGTATTTGAGAGGTTCAAGACAGTAATTACTCCAACTTGTCCTCTGGAGTAGGTCCTAGGGGTGGGTTTGAGACTCAGCCCATGGTTAAAGGATAGGTCCTTGACATGGGTTTGGGACTCAGCCCATGGGTAAAGGATAGGTCCTTGACATGGGTCTGGGACTCAGCCCACGGGTAAAGGATATGTCCTTGACACGGGTTTGGGAATCAGCCCATGGTTAAAGGATAGGTCCTAGATGTGGGTTTGGGACTCAGCCCACGGGTAAAGGATAGGTCCTAGGAGTGGGTTTGGGACTCAGCCCATGGGTAAAAGATAGGTCCTAGGGGTGTGTTTGGGACTCAGTCCACGGGTAAAGGATAGGTCCTAGATGTGTGTTTGGTACTCAGCCCATGGGTAAAGGATACTTCCACTCCACCAGGCTGATGCAGGCCCTGCGTATGGGGTTATTGAGGGTGAGACAGAACAGCGCCCGGGGCGGCCGGCTGTTGGTGGCGCTGCCCTGCTTCTTGCTCTTGGCGTACTGCTGCCTCTTCCGCTGCGACAGCGAGCCCACGGGAGCAGGCGTGCCCGTGGGGATGGAGGGGCGGGAGCTCATGCTTGGGCGGGCGTCGCCCTGAGCGTACCGGGCAGCATTGATGGCTTCGTGCCAGGAGAGGATGTCGCGGGGGCGGGGATCGCCGGGACCACCGACGCCGGGCAGGGAGTGAGGGTGGGGCTCGGGCGGCCGGTGGGAGGGGCTTTCTGACCAAAGCGCCGGCACGGTGTCACCAGAGGGAGGGGCTCTGGTGCTGCTGGCATACTGTGCCCCTAGGGGAGAGAGATGGGGGGGGGGGGGGGGGGAGATAGGGAGAGGGGGGAGAGGGAAGAGGGGAGGGAGAGATAGGGAGAAGAGGGAGAGGGGGGAGAGGGAGAGGGGAGAGAGGGAGGAGAGAATGGGTGTAGGAGAGAGAGGAGGGGAGTGTGGGAAAGAGACAGGAAAGTAGTGCAGGGTAGTGACATGGTTAAGGAGTGGGGAGAGAAGGAAAGGGAGAGAAAAAGAGGAATCCAGGGAGTGTGTGAGAGAGGGAGAGTGAGCAGAGAGAAGGGTGGGGGGGCAGAAGATACAACAAAAAGGATGGGAGAAAGTGAGAAAAAAGAAAGAGAGAGGGGGGGATGAGGCGAGGTGATAAAGAACCGGAGGGAATGTGAATAGAGAGAGAGAGTAGAGCATGAAAGAGTGGGTGAGGGAGGGAGAGACAGAGAGAGAAAGAGGGAGTATCAAAATCAATACAAACTGTGTGTGAACTATGAGAGACAGTGACAGTGCCCTCTCTCGTCCTTGATACAGTGACTTTCAGAGCTCTGGACTCACAGAACTACAATACCAGTAACTCAGTCAGCAGCGTCACAGCAAACATAGATATTATTAAGAGTTATCAGTTCAACTTAATTACAGGGAAACACTATTATGTCAACAAGTGTAACCATGTGATTTGATATGTAAAACATATGTAATCAACTCAACCCTTTTCATAAGGAAAGATTTTGAATGAAAAACATTATATTTGTTTTTGTCATATCAAACATGCTTTTCGAGGACAACAAACAGCAAGGCCATGACGCCCCCAGAGCCGGAGAGCGCTGTTATTATTGTTGCATGAGACTGGCGGTGATGACCAGGACAGCATTCCCTTGACAACTAATGAAAACACAGCGGATAAGGGATTGATACAAGGCACAATACAGACTCTAAATTCCACGACGAAAAATGTGGAACATAATGTGGAAAAGAACAAATTGTGATACGACCCTAATTGAAAATATGAAGCACAGTGGATTACAAAATCCATTATATCCACATATCAAATAATTTAGTCTGGGCAATTAATCCGACATCTGTCGCGCGACTGGGCACAACTGTTGACGCAAACACGGGGAGATTTCTGTCTGTTTTTCCAGAATATTTGTTTTACTGTTTACAGAATAAGAATAGAAAATTATTTAGGGCTATTTTAGTCCTCCATACAATCAACTAGTTAACATTTGTTTTAATGTACATGTTATCAAAGTTTCTCCATGTTTCAATTACCATTTCACAGACTAGTCTACATAATTTTCATTCATCCGCATGCAACAGCCTCCCAACCAGACTTCGTACGATCACGGTCGAAACTTCCATTAAATCACGAATGTAAACGTACCTTTTCTGAGGACTATTTTACAGCTGATTATTCCAAAGGAACACGAGTAAAATCCACTTAAAAAAAAAAAAAAACTAAACTAAAATGAATGCTCTCAGAATGAATCAAACAAAAGCAGTGCTTTGAGCGCACGAGCAACACGATGTGACGAAACCGACAGAGGAGCGCGCGAGCGGAGCGTCCCTCCAACAGCTCGAGCGGCGCTTCAGTGACAGCTAGAGCGCATCACACACACACACACACACACACACAGGGAATTACCTTCTGACTGTTCCTCTGCTTGTTGCATCCTCGTATCCACATTGAAAATCCGTATAAAAAATATCGAAATGTATATATATAAAAAAAATGGTTAATCAAACTGTTCAACTATATTTGATTAATAATTCCCATGGAATGGTTGAGAGTTTACAACAAATATTTGTTTACAACATCCGGGTGTCTGCTGTTTCACATGATGGATCGTTTACACTTTAAACTGACTGGCTGGAAAGAAATTGTGATTAATTCCTTTTCTTGGACCGGTAATTCACTCTATAGAAGTTTTCCGTCACTAAAGCGACAGGAAAACAACATTGCCTTTTCTCTCAAGAATTAAGCGGAGACGTGGATTTGATGTGATTGTTTTACTCCTATGTCCAATGTGGCCAAAAGTGTCTCTGCGCAATGTTTTCTCTCAGGGAATCCCATACTAGTCTAATCCGTTTAGTCGCTGAGAACACGGAGGAACACACACAGTGGCACTAACGTGTTCTACTGTAAATAAACATTGGCCCAACGCCAATGCCGATGCCAACGATGATCAATGTAAATGACAAATGATGTGCCTGTTTACCATGAATTGACATGAACTTTCCAAATGGGGACGAGAAAACCAATGCAAAGGCGCAAATAAATAGTCTAATTAAAACCAACTGTGTGGTAGTATTACAATAATGACTACACTTATTTGATAATGGTTGATATAACCTAGTCTACTATATAATTATTATATAGCTCTAGATGGGCGCACACACCACACACACAACGGCCTAAGCGCGCACGTAAGCGCAAGCACGAGGCTGTGAATAATATTGTATGACTCAGGGGCCTTCTGCCTGGGCTGATCCTGAAAATTCACATTATGCAGCTTCCCTCAATTTGCAGCTATATATAGGCCGGTGTGGCTCAATTCTGAATCAAATCAAATTACAGTCATTAGATGCATTTCGGAAGCTTAGGCTAATAATTCCATTGGGATTAAAACCGGATACATTATATCATTGTGTTTTCACGTATTTAATGTTGAGACTAGGCTTTATGCTTAGGCAAATTGTATTGGGGCAAACCGGTAGGCCTATTCACTCCTAACACGAATGTTACATTAATAATTGTATACTAACATAATTCATTATAAACAGTACACCTTAACCTAAAGGTTCTTAAATGAATCTGGCACCGTGATACCGCTGCACCTGTACTTGGTGTCACGCTGGCAGGCTAACCACATTATATAGGCTATGCTAAGTCCAGAAACTCTGAAAATAGTAGTCCTTGTCCTTGTGTTCCATAGGCTATATTCTATGTTCCACGTGTTATATTCTATGTTCCATATGCTACATTCTACCTATAGCCTACGACTACAGGTGTATTGCTTCAAAGTTGGTTTCTCTGAATGCCTCATTGGTTAAAGCGGTCAGTCATTCCAACACTGCGGCCATTCAATTGACTTGCTTTCATGACCTATCCCCGGTGACTTACCCCGGTGTCTTCTAATAAACGCCATTTCATCCCTCTCTTCTTTGGGGCCACATTACGCCACCGAGTGCCCACATACCGCGGAGAAATGGATAGGAAACGGATTCTTGGTGTGTTGGAAGGTTACTGGCTAATGGATTACCTGTCTGCACCGGATAACAGTTTCAAAGTGATAATCCCTCAATTATAATCCCTCGAATGTACCTCACCGGGCCAGAGGGTGTTGTAAATACCCTACATCAGCCAATAACTCATACATGAGGGAGTTTCAATGTAGTTTTGGTTAGCCAAGGTAGACCTATTAATGTAATGGCCTAAATCTCAGAGGTTATGAACAAGTTTATTAACCAAAATCAACAAGAATATGTTTTTTTTTTACTATATATAAGCTATGTCTTCCTCTAGCCTATACTGCCAAATATGTCTCTCAAATTGCATTTATGATTCCAAGGGCCTCTCGTAACCTTTTTGATTGGTAGGCCGATGAAAACTATTGTATTCTGCACGGATTATGGAGCGCATCAACATATACTCCCACAGTGCCATCTTGCGGTGATTCCTAAAACATGCAGGAGGTCCGGTTTTAATATCCCTGCAAAAAGACACTTTTGTTTATCTGAAAGTGTTTTGATGGACGAGATGAAAACAAGTGTTTTTCAATGCTGGCACTGGATCAGGACGAGTGGGATTAAAAATACTATTGCCAATTGTCAATAAATTTATTTGGCAACAGTCTATCTCATTAACTCATCAATTGATACATAATGGGCCGGTTTCATAGACACGTCTTAAGCCTAGTCCTGGACTAATTCACACTTTCAATGGCAAATTGCCACTGAGGAAGCTTTTTAGTCGAGGACTAGGCTTAAGCCTTGTCTGTGAAACCGACCCTAAGGCTATTGAGTCACCTCTCCAAATAGATATATATATATTTTAAAAACGTGATAAACACACATTAGTTTAAGCAACAACTACAAACTGCAAACGTCAATACCGAATGATAATTTCGGTTATATAGCCTATGGGGAATTAAAATGTTTGGGGAACTGTATTACAACACCCATGTTGTCTGAGGACAGAGGAACTTAAGTGTTCTTACAATTTCTTCCGTGTGACAACTGACAAGAGACGTATTCAAGATGGAGACTGTCAAAGCTGGACATCTCATGAGCTTAGCAGCTCTACAACGACAAGATCCGTATATAAACAAACTCCTCGATGTTACCGGACAGGTAGCGCTGTACACCTTTAACTCCAAAGCAAATGAATGGGTAAGCTCGTCCAAATGTTGCTGGTTCCTTCCTTGTGGTTCTAGCTATAATAGCCAGCTAGCTAACCAAGCAGCTAGGTTTGCTATCTGTGTTTTGATAGCTTGGTTGTTAGCATGCTAGTTAGCAGCACTGTCTCTGTAAAAGCATGTGCAGCGTTAGCTATCGCTAACTAGCTAGCTAATGAATACGGTTTTAGCTAACTGTGCTTTATAATTGGCTATTAGCGTTTCATGTAGCAGCACGTTGTAATTGACCTTCCACTGTTGTCATTTACAGGAGAAGACCGACATTGAAGGCACCTTATTTGTTTATTCCAGGTACTGACTCTTCTATAAACATAAACAACAACAACAACAACAGAACACGTGATTGTGATCAATCTTTTTGTCATTTTTGGACAGTCCAAAATTGTGTTTACGAGAAAGCTTAGCTCGCGTATATTATCTTAGTTAGTTAATTCTACATTTACATTTATGGCATTTAGCAGACGCCTTTATCGAAAGCGACTTAAAACAATTCTCTGTTTCAAGCAACATTGCGTTATTGTATGTCTATCTGTCTGTGTCTCTAATATTAACTAATAACATTCTGCCCTCAGGTCCGCCTCCCCTCACCATGGCTTCACCATCATGAACAGACTGAGCACAGAGAACCTGGTGGAGCCCATCAACAAAGACCTGGAGTTCCAGCTCCAAGACCCCTTCCTGCTCTACAGGAACGCCAACCGTGAGTCTGGTGTTACAGAACAGGGGATGCTGGTGGGGGTAGAAATCAGAGGACGGGCTCATTGTAATGCATGAAATGGAATGATGAATGGTATCAAAATGTGATATCATTCCTTATTCCATTCCATGCCTTACAATGAGCCCGTCCTCTGATTTCTACTTCCACCAGCCGACCTAAAACATATTGTGCTGGCTGGCTCTCATATTTTCCCTTCACATTGGCCTTCCCAGCACTGTTGCAACAACTATAGTGGATGAGTAAACGGGCCAGTACGGCTCAGTTTGGCTCTGTAGTGTGAATTATGGTTGAGTCTATTTTAACTATGTATCCATTATACTCTCTTATGTGCTATTTATGGTATGTTTATAGCCTTCTTGTGCACCAGAAAAGCAGCCAATGTTGTATAAACAGCATTTTGGAATGGGTTAGGGTTAGTTGGCCAGGGCTCCCTTGAAAAATATGCTTTATTTATATCTCAGTGGAATTCACCTGGATATATGAAGGATACATGAAGTGGCAGAGCTTGCACAAAGACTAACTGTAACTTGTCTTGTGTGTGGAGTTCAGATGAGACTGAAAGGTTCCAGGCTCTGTCATGACAGGGTCATGTTGCTGTTGTGACATCACTGTAATTGCCTTGATTCCTTGTGCATCGCTATGTCATTTTAGTATTTAGTTCTTGTGACTGAATGAAGTAAACAGACAACACACACACACACACACACAGAGCCAGGAATCTATATTGAGTTACCTCTGAATGCATTGAGTAGACAGCGCCCCAGGGTCTTCTGGATGACCACTTTGCCCTTGTAGCTGAGGTTAGGGTGGTGGGGGTGGTGGGTGATCAGGAACACCTCCTCTGAGGGGTCACCTCCACCCATGACCTCACTGACAGAGGTCAATCAAGCCAGGTTATGAACTCATTCAGAAGGTGGTCAACCTCGCTCTCTCCCTCACCCTGAGAGGAACAGCATATCCACCCCTCATTGAGGACCAGCCTCTATAGCCTCTTCTCCTCTCCTCTACTTCTACTTTTCCCTCCTCCTGCTCTTGTTCTTCTCCTCCTCTTCTCCTTCTCTTCCTCTTTCTTCTTATTCTTCTCCCTTTTCAGTAGTAAGGTTTAACAGCAGTCTGCAAACCAGTATAGAGGACCATTACCACCAGTAGCTGAAGGGAGAGTATAGCATCTCTGGTGGTGGTCAGCAGCTTGGTAACTACCTTAGGGTCAGGGACAATGGCCCTCTGTGTCAGGGTTCGGGTGAAGCTTCTCTCTGGGTCAGGGTTCGGGTGAAGCTTCTCTCTGGGTCAGGGTTGGGGTGATGCTTCTCTCTGGGTCAGGGCTGGGGTGATGCTTCTCTCTGGGTCAGGGCTGGGGTGATGCTTCTCTCTGGGTCAGGGTTGGGGTGATGCTTCTCTCTGGGTCAGGGTTGGGGTGATGCTTCTCTCTGGGTCAGGGTTGGGGTGATGCTTCTCTCTGGGTCAGGGTTGGGGTGATGCTTCTCATCTCTCTCTTCTCCTGTCTGTCTGTGTGTTGTGCTGTTATTGCCCCTCCGCTCCGTGGTGGTTCCCAAGGCATCTGATCCAGAGAGGATGGAGTGAACAGCATTGTCTGGGATCATTTGGGCTCCTCCCCCGTAAAGTAGTGACAGTATGTCTATGGAGAGAGGGAGGAGTGGGGGGTGGAGGGGTGGAGAGAGAGGAGAGGAGTTCTTGGCTGCTCCTAAAGCTCCTGATGGGGTGATTATGAGTTGTTGTGTGTCTGTCTTCCCTCTCACGGCCAGAGTGTCTTAGTCCCGAAGAGTGTCTGTGTTTAGACACTCAAGAACGCAGCCTGTTTATAGAGTCGCTTTCTTGTGAACATACAAACGAGACCGAACACACACACACACACACCTGTTTACACACCTCACCCCAACATTCCCCAGATAGAGGCTAAAGAGGGCCAAACAGTACTGTTGCTAAGTTACCAGCCTCCAAGGAACCGTGGAAAGCAGAGCAGAGTTTCATCCCACACACACACGCACACTTGCAACGTGACACTGTTGTCTCACACACTCTTGCTACTCTATAGGATTGAACATTTGCTAGATTCTGCCGTTCCACTTACACTTGAGAGGAGCATCATATTAAGTGTGTGTGTGTGTGTTTGTTGTCTAGGGAGGGGTTGGGAGCAGAGAAGAGGACACATTTCCAGAGGACACAACAGTACAGTAGTAGAGTTTTGTCAGAAAAAAAATTCTGTTAATGTTACTTACTAGGGTGCTGGTCCTTAATTTAGGGCAATAACGTCATGGAAGACAATGTCACACACTCCAAAATAGGTTGAACTTCTATTTCTTATTGATTATCTGATTTAGTCATAAAATAACAAAATCAGAAAGTGAGCCAGTGCTCATTGTAACAACAACACAGATCGATAGACAGATCATCTCATGTCACTCCACTGAGTTTGATACCACTCTTCATTCCGTTCCATGCATTACAATGAGCCCGTCTTCCGTTGTCTCCCTCCACCAACCTCCCCTGAATCACTCATATGTACCTCTCTGTTGTGTGTCTTGTCTGCAGTGGGCATATACAGCATCTGGTTTTATGACAAGAAGGACTGCCAACGCATAGCCCAGCTCATGGTCCAGTAAGTATCAGAACCACAGGACATACCACTGTCACACGCACAGCACCGCTGGCAGACACACACACCACTGAACCTACCCCCTTCCCCCAAACTGTCCCACATACACAAGTGAAAATATTATCCGCAAACTTTTTGGCATTATCATGTCATGATGTTGATAATATTATGACATTGTGAAAAGGTGTGTGTGTGTCACCCTATCTTCCAGGATCGTGAAGCAGGAAGCAGTCCAGGCCCAGCGGGGGTCCCCAGAGAGGGCGGGGCCAGGGAGGACCAATGGCTGCACAGAGCCCCGCCCCATCGACATCCTGGAACTCCTCAGCAAGGCCAAGGAGGAGTACCACAGGGTGAGAGACTGAATCAATCAATCAAGTTCATTTGTATAGCGCTATTTACATAGATACATGTCACAAAGTGCTTCACAACAAAAAATAATGCTAAACAATAAATACAACACAAACAATATCATCGAACACCAAATCGTAGACCCCCAAAAGTAAGCCAAGGAAAAAGCTGTGCCTATCTCTGTCTTTATCTCAGTTTCTAACTCATGCTCCACTCTTTATCAATGTCACTCTCCCTTATAAGATAAGAGTGGATTTATGTGTGGCCCATTCATTTACTCGATTTCCTTTCTTTATGAATTGGATGTTAAATTGAGTTTTAGTGTCCAGTGATGTCTGTTATTGGTAGAATGAGAGAATGCTGCTACATGATTGTGCGTGTGTGTGTGCGTGTGCGTGCGTGTGTGTGTGTGTGTGTGTGTGTGTGTGTGTGTGTGTGTGTTTACCAGAGTCAGACGGGGGAAACGGAGATGTCCGTTAACACTGAGCAGCATGGTGTGAACCCCGAGCCACTGAAGGCAGCAGCAGACTCTACTGAGCATGCTCACAGGCACAGCACTCCACAGCCAGAGAAGGTAAACATACATACTGTACAGCAGGGGAGGCTGGCGGAGGTAGAAATCGGAGGACGGGCTCATTGTAATGCATGGAAAGGAATAAGGAATGGAATACCTGCACCAGCATCCCCTGACTGACATGCACTATAGAACTGGATCAAATACTTGACTTGCGTTAAGTAAATGTGCAATAAATACAGTGTGCTAAAACACTGAATGAGGAACATTGGCTTTCGTTTTTAACAATATGTTGTTCGCATTTAAAGATAGAGTAACTATCATTACTAAATATGTAGTTTAATTTGCCTTGAAATGTTTACATAGTGACACCGGCAAGTTCACAGCGTGGCGCAGTGCCACACTTCCATTCTTTGGGGAGAACCCTGCTTGAGCTGCACTTTATTTTTAGTTTGCTTGGTCCAGTGAAACATGAGTGCACTGTGTTGTAGCTCCAATACATACAGTATGGCAAAGACTTTTTAATACTCAAGGTATGCTTGATTTATTGTGCCCGGTACAGTGAAACCAATAGAATAGCCCCCCAAAGTGCAAACTCAAAAGGGGAATCAAGCGCACCTCAAATACTCATATCAAGTTTTTGACATTTCTATATAACCCAAGTCTGGTTCTCTATAGTTGGAATTCTCTTCATGACTTACCCTGTAGTCAGATCCTATATTATTAATATAATAATAACAATACATGCGCCTTTCTAAGTACCCAAGGACATTGTATAGAAAAAAAGCACAAATAAAAATAAACAAACAAAATCTAATTAAAGGATGGTCCAGTTAGGGGAAGTCTGGTCTGAAGAAGTGGGTTTTGAGTGTGGTTTCTATAAGTGTTGTCTATATACTGTGTGTTCTGGCTACATTCCAGAGCTCTCACACGGGTCTGAAGCAGATCACCGTAGAGGAGCTGTTCGGCACGTCTCTCCCCAAGGAGCCCAGCCTGCCCTCCCAGGGGGGCACGGATCCTGCCGTCTCTGCCAGCTTCCTCCAGGGCCAGAGCTATGGCCCCCCACCTCTCATCCCCTTCCAGCCCCTCCTGGCCCCCCGCATGGCAGCCGACCCTGGGGGGAACCACTCCCACCACCACCCCCATCTGGCCCCAGGGCTCATCCCACTCCTGGAGCCCCGGGGTGGGCCTGGCAGCTACGCCCTCCACCCCAGCCCTGTCTTCCATGCTGGACCCCCACCTCCAGGAGACCCCCAACTTCAGGGCTCGGTGTCCCCGCTCCTGGTGGCTCCACCTGGGACTGAGCATCGCGGGCCGCCTCCCGGTCCTCCGTCGGCCTACCTGGGACAAGACCTTCTAAGCGTGTTCAAATCCAGTTCCTCCTCCTCCGACCTCCATAAACCTGCCCTCGCGCCCAACTTCCTGCCCAGCCCACTGGTCACGCCCCAGAGCTTCAGGGAGTCAATCAGCAAGACCGCTGGCCTCGGCAGTAGACCTACCACAGGCCCTGTACAGGTAACGTGAATCAAGTGTACAAATGAAGCACACATTGCAGAGTTACAATAAACCCGCACTGACTGGTGGTCTTCCTGACCTTGTCTCCCGAGCAGCATCAGCAGAGTCAGGAAGTAGAGATGTTCCCTCAGCCCCAACACCTGGTGAAGCCCATGCCAGTAAGTCCCGTCTCCTCATGATGATGTCATTGACTGTGGTTATATATGTATATATATCAATATAACTGATATGTAACCTGAATTAAAATTTTATTTTGCCTCTGTCTCTCTGTTTCTGTCCCCCTCTCTTTCTCTTCCTCTCCCTCTGTCCCACTCTCTCTCTCCCACCCTTCTCAGGGTGTCTCTATGAAGGCGGGGCTTGCCATGCCAGGGGCGGGGCCAGTCACCACAGGGGCGGATCTCTCCGTGTTGCTCTCTCCGAGCGTCTTTCAGCATTCTGTTACCAAGACAACGGAACAGCAGAGGAAAGCCCGCCCCGCTCCCTCCTCCCCGCCATCGTCTACAGGGGTGGTTGAGCCCCCCCAGCCCCCATGCAACAAGACCCAGCTACAGGACACTCTCATCCACCTCATCAAGGTATGGTCTTCAGGGTTCTCCCCAGGACTTTTGAACAGCGTGGGGCTGGATTGTATTATCAAAAGCCAACTTGTGTTTATTCATGTCTGAAACGCTGAATTCACTGAGTAACATCCTAACATTTTGCTTTGATGACAGCTTTGCACACTCTTGGCAAGGTGTGTCCAAACTTTTGTCTGGTACTGTACATAGTTTAATTTGCCTCAAAATGTTTACATAGTGGCAGTGCCAGGTTCACAGTGCGGAGCAGAAACACTCTTAGTCACATTACATTCAGGAGAATGGCCTCTTTCATGGTTCTTCTTGGACTCTTTCATGGTTCTTCTTAGTCTTTTTCGTGCTTCCTCTTGGGCCTCTTTCATGGTTCTCCCCAAAGAATGTAAGACTATATATTTAGTAATGATCGCCAACAGCAGTTTTTTTGCTTTAAAAAACTGAAGCAAAAGTGAAAGCGTTATGATGTTCCTCCTGGTATTTTTGTGAATTTTGACATGAACAACCCTGTCTTTCATGATTCTCCTTGGCCTCTTTCAGTCGTTCATGGTTCTCTATAAGGTGGCCCTTCTACCACTGTAGCTAGAAGTATGATGATGGTTGTGTGTTTAGGAAAGTGTTTCTGAGTTAATGTCTTATACATGTGGTTCTCTGTGGCTCAGTTGGTAGAGCATGGCGCTGGCAACGCTAAGGTTGTGGGTTCAATTCCCGCTGGGACCATATATACAAAAAAATGCATGCATTCACTGTACTGTAAGTTGCTTATATATATATATATATTACATGAAACTCTTCCCCTCTCCTTTGGAGCAACAGACTAATGTGTCTTCTCTCTCTCTCAGAATGACTCAGCATTTCTCAGTGCCATCCATGAGGCCTATGTTCAGAGCCTCTCCAAAGACCTCGGCAATGTCCAGCTATAGCCCCCAGATCCTGACCCCTGACCTCTGGCCCTTATCGTGACCCCTGGGCCTAGGTCTGGACAGGACCAGACCACTAGTACTGTTGTTGATAGGACAGAACTACTGACTGCTGAGGCCAACCATTATGGTTCACAGACTGCAACTGCAGAAAGAGGCCATCTATGGAGGCCATCTTGGCTCAACCCATGAGACTCGCATGGAGCAAGTTATTGGACTGCAACTGCAGAAGAAGGGCATCTACGGAGGCCATCTACGGAGGCCAGCTTGGCTCAACCCAGGAGACCCACTGAGGCCATCTATGGAGGCCATCTTGGCTCAACCCAGGAGACTCCCATGGCCTGCTCCTGCTACCCAGTGTTAAGGAGGGAAAGGGGGATATGCTGTAAGCTACACAGGTGGCAGCATGTACTATGAACAATAGCCCTCCTCTGTGGATGAGGACCGAACCTTTAATGCCCCCCCCCCCTTTCTGTGGTCGGGTCAGGCACTCCAGTTCTGGGTCTCGTTCTGCTCTAGTGCCACTATGTTGCAATTAGCCACTTCCCGCACGCACACACACTCAATATCTTTCCTATTCTCTCCCACGCCCTCCTCATTCCCTCTCAATCTCTCTCTTTCCCTCTCTCCTTTTCCTTTTTCTTTTTTCCCTCCCTCCATCATCCCCCTCCCCCATATATGACCACCACCAGCGTCACTATGCCTGCGAAGGGACGTGTGCAATTGAACGCAATGCCTTCTGGGAGATTCCTGATATTTTTTTTTTTTTGTTTGTGTATGCAGCCATTTGTTTCTGCTTGTGTAAATGCGTCTGACGTGTGCTGTCTTTGCCGAGGGTTCAGATAGAGAAGTGGACTAATCTAATGGAGGCTCCTCCTCTCTGGGGAGCTTTGCAGTAAAGACTACTGCAGTACTGAACCTCGAGCTAAGAGCCCGAGGCAGGGTGGGATCTGCTTTCTCTGTTTAACATACAGTGTGTGTTCTCTTTTGCGCTTTCTTTCTTTCTCTCTTGGTTTCTCTCTCTTGGTTTCTCTCTCTCGCTCCTCTCCGTGTCTCTCTCTCTGTGACTTTCTCTCATTTCTTTCTCAAATCATTCTGCCACTAACATAAGGGACTAGTATTCAATAACACATTGTGTGTGTATGTATTTGGTCATGCGTGTGTCAGGCAGTTTGAATGTATTTGATAATGTCATCCTGTATACACACCTGATCATGTGCCATTCTCTGTTCACATATTTGATTCATGTCCGTTTTCCAGTGTGAATGCTACTTTATCATTCAGAGTTCTGCTTAAAAAATTGAAAAAAAATAATGGCTCTGTATTTTGTTTTTTAGACAAAGGGATTGCCTGAGAACACCATGCAAAAATATAACTGTTCAAAAGCCAATGTGTTTTCAAAGGGGGTTTTAGTTTTTTGACCTTGTCTTTGATAAATTTGTCAGTCCATTTAAGTTTCCATTATGTCAGTCAGTAAAAAAAGTAATTCATGAGTCATTTGAGAGTCATTTGATTCCTCAATTATAACTTTTCATTAATAGGTGAGTTTTCAAACAGCATATTAATGTATACCCCCATACAGCTGATTTCATCAGAAGTTTAATGAGAGAAGTAAAGGGTTGTAGCAGAAACGTTTTTTAAACCCAATCTCTATATTTAAGATTTTTAAGGTTATTTTACATTTCATCAAGTATTGATCATTGTCTATTTGATAATGGGTTACTTGATGTTTTGGGGGGGTTATAGATTGCATTTGTTTTTTAATTGTTTTTTTGTTTGTTTTTTTCGTCACTGTGTAATTTTGTTTTTGTTATGACTACCTTGTGATAATAAAGATTAAGTGAAGTTTTCTCTGCAAATGTTGCGTTTCCCTTGTCGGTGAAATGAGCCGTAACACTCTACCTTTTCACAAGTCACAACATCATTTACCACGAACAGTGAGACCGATGCTGTGATAGTAGTTTCTAGATGCACCCACGAGAGGGTAGCAGCGATACAGTTTTTGACCAAAAGGTTAGATTACAATAATGTGCAATGGCCAACGCTAGCCGCCAGACATCACTGTGTATTTAGTGCGCAGTCTGCACACACAGAAGCTCCCATTCAACCTTTGTTCCACACCACTATTTAGTTGCCACCTTTTCAGACAACACACTCCATTAATTATATCATATTTTGTCCTATTTATCCAATTCTCACACGTGATCTTTAGGCTGAATATTGTGCATCGTTATTGTTGCAGCTGCAGATGTAGCAGATGATGCAGGCTACATTACTTCATTCAGGTCAGCTGCGGGAGTTCAATTTAGATAAGCCTAGAATAGTCCATCATAATCGGTGATTCTACCCTCCTCCATCATCAACCAGTCTCAAACAATGTTTTAACCTAAATCGTAATGCTCATGGATGGGAAATAAGCTTGTATTTGTATTTTACTGGAACATAAAGACTCAGTGGCGGTGTATCTGTGTATCTGTCATTGTGTAGCTTGTCCATAGCTATCAATCATAAAGGCGCACCTAACCATCCTCTTCTCTCTCTGGCCGTCATTCTCTCTCTGGCCGTTACTCTACTGCTCGACGACCCTAAACAAGATGAGCGTCCCTGACCGGAGCGACGTGCGCGCAGGTAGGGGAGGGCTGTCTGCCTGGCTGTGACGCAAAGTTGCGACGGGGGGCGGGGCAACAAAAGTCCAACGAGCGCACTTGGCCTCCCCTTGGCCATGCATGACTGTTTGGGACGTACTAACTGTAGGCTACTTTGTGAACCGCCACTCACACACGCACTCTGCGGTTGGTCGTTGAGCCCGTGTGCTGTATCTCTCTTTTTAGCCCTAGATTAGGCATCTCCCAACACGCCCCCTCTATCTCTCCTTCATTATCTTTACATCTATTTCTAGCTCAGGTTCAAGGCAATTTCCCCCAGTTTTAACCCCTCTTCGTCCCGGACAGGAGTTGACTCAGATTTAGCGTATTTTTGATCTTTTTGACAGCAGCCAGCTCGCAGATGGAGGACTACCACAAACCCGACCAGCAGACTCTGCAAGCGCTCCGGAACATCGCCAACCGGCTCCGGATCAACTCCATCAAGGCAACGACTGCTGCGGGCAGCGGGTAAGGAGAACCAGAGGAGGACTTTACGCAACAAGAAAAATAACAACTATGAGGGATGTCCATAGTGATACTGTTTCCCATGCGTTATGTCTCTGCATCGGACGACCTACATTTGTGGCAATTTGGGTTGAGCGCATATTACGCATTGCCCCCAGAATATACTTGCTATACTTGTTTTTTAAGCTGTTTCTACAATGCCATGATCCATTTGGCACCAAGATTTGAATTTGTGGTTTGACCATTAGGATGCATTATGCGTATAGTCTAAATAATAGATGGAATTGCACTATGTAAACCGCTTCACATTTTTTTGTAATGTTTTATTTAGTTGGAGGCAAGACTAGCCTATTCGTTGCAGGTGCATCAGTTGCATTTTTTTAATGGTTATTATGTAAGCCTTGAGCGTAAACCCGTTCAGTATTATTCCGTAGCGAACGGGTCGTTGTGCGGTGTGGCGACGTGGGGTTTTGAGTTTCTGGAATGGAACCGTCCGCCGCAACTATCTAAAAGGGACAGCGCTCGTGCCTGGCGCCCCACCGCGCCTGCGTAAATTCAGCCAGTCGGCTGTCAGTCCCTCGCGCAGAGCGAGAGGATCGGTGACAGAGACATCACGGCCCGTGCGCTCCTACTAGCAGGACAGTCTCACCCATAGCATACAGCTTTCAATTCATCCTCGAGGTTGTCCTTTATATACTGTATTTTATATATTGCCTTCGGAAGGTATTCAGACCCCTTAATTTTTTCCACATTTTGTTGTGTTATAGACTCAATTTAAAATGGAATAAATTAAAAGAATTTGCCATCAATCCACACACAATACCCCAGAATGACAAAGCCAAAACAGGTTTTAGAAATGTAAGTACATTTATTGGCAAATTCTTTTAATTTAATCAATTTTAAATTGAGTCTATAACACAACTAAATATGGAAAAAGTGAAGGGGTCTGAATACTTTCCGAAGGCACTGTATATTGAGCGAGTTAGCAGAGTTAATTTAAGATATGGGTATATTCATTATAACATTGTCAACCACCTTTATAAGTAGAATAGGCTATGGGAGATATAAATACCACAATGGTCTTGACTGATAAAATATCTTGATGTGCTTCCTGGATTTGTGTGCACTCGGTCAACGAATTAAGTTAGGATCTCTCTCATCATTGAATGTTCCTTTTTCATTGATTCACTTTTTTGTTTATTCGTTTATTGATTTATTTCATTCACGCTGTGCCTTTTTGACCACATCTCTATTTCAGGTTGATGAAAAAAATTGTCTGCCATGGTGACGTATTACAAACGGGCATGCTGTTTGAAATATCGTTAATAAAGCAGTTGTAAACATTTTAAACGCTGAACTAATATTTAAGCATTTGTTCATGAACGACACTTAACCCGGTCTGCATGACGTGTGTGTGTGTGTGTGTGTGTGTGTGTGTGTGTGTGTGTGTGTGTGTGCGTGCGTGCGTGTGCGTGCGCGCGTGCGTGTGTGTGTGTGTGTGTGTGTTTGCGCGTAGGATATTGTCGGCTACTCGATGTTTGAATGACGCAAATCCGAACTGTCTCGTGCAGAAGACCTGTTTTACGGAACCCCACGGGATTGGTGTGAATTAACGTACTAATACACACTCGGGCAGACGGTGTGACAATATAGGCCTAACGCATTTTGCATGGTCAGCAAGGCGTTGAGAGTTTAATCTGTTTTGAATGGATATGCAGGGACTGTAGATTGTATGAAATGTGTATTGAATGTGATTTAGAAATGTGCCCGCTGGTTATTAAGAATGGAAGTGAAGGAGGCGGAATCGTCAATGCACTCTGATGGCTTGTGTTGTTATAGATTGATTCTGATGTAATTCAGAGCTACCATAATACTGACACTGTTGAATTGGCATTGTTGTCTATGTATGTGTGTGTGTGTGTGTGTGTGTGTGTGTGTGTGTGCGTGTGCGTCCGTGCGTGTGTGTGTGCGTGTGTATGCATGTGTGCATACGTTGGTGTGTGCGTGTGCGTGTGCCCCCTGTCTAACCCCTGTGTCCCCCTGTCCCACAGGCACCCCACATCATGCTGCAGCGCGGCAGAGATCATGTCTGTCCTCTTCTTCCATACCATGAAGTATCGCCCGGAGGACCCCCGCAACATCAACAACGACCGCTTCATCCTGTCTAAGGTAGCTACACACACCTGTCGATAAGTAGCCGACACACACCTGTCTGAGGTCTATGATCTGAGACCGGGCAACTTCTACTTTAGTAGTGCAACTTCATCTCCATTCATTTCAAATGCATGGAACTTCTCCAAAGTAGTGTTTTCAAGCCAAATCCACTAGGTATATTCTCCATTTCCATCGCTAAGGTTAGGGTCTAGCTAAGCTCTTAGCTCCTCTAAGGAGTCATTGGATAAGCTCCACTCCTCATTCATTGAACATATGGGGATCATGTGACCCGTATCTCTTCCTGGACATCAAACACAGTTGTAATGAAGTTTGCCAGAGCAGGAGATTGGTTGATGCCCTCTCTCCCCAAGCCAGGTGGCTGGATTCACATTTAATCCCCTTTACCCAGCATGCATCTTGTCGATGAGTCGATGCTCTTTCTGGACACCGTACACTTACTGACAGTGTTGGCTTTAAACCAATCTGTTTGGTGGGATCGGCTCTCTACTCTGGGTTATGGAGAGATAGCGATGTGATTAAGAGTTCTTAAAGGGCCAGTGTACCATATCCATCAGACCAAGTTCAACTACAAACAAATACTTGAAAGTATTTGAGGTGTGTTTGATTCTGCTTGGAGTATGCACTTTTAGGGCTATTCCATTCATTCCATTGTAGCAGGTAAACTAAACAGAAGAGCAGCTCAAGTATTTGAAAGTATTTGACCTGTGTATTTGACCCAGATCATATAATCCTATGCTGTAGGATCCTTTAAGAGCAGGAGGAGAGGGTGTAATCGCATTGTTACTGCAGATTAGGCGTCGATGTGGGGAGGCCCATGTGGATAGGATGGGATTTTCTCATAATACGCAGTAGAGAGTGTGTGTGTGTGTGTGTGTGTGTGTGTGTGTGTGTGTGTCTGTGTGTGTGTCTGTGTGTGTGTGTGTGTGTGTTCCCTCTCTAACGGTCTCCCCCACCCCCCACCCCCCGCAGGGTCATGCAGCCCCAGCCTTGTACTCCATATGGGCCGAGGCAGGCTTCCTGAAGGAGGCGGAGCTGCTCAACCTCCGCAAGGTTGACTCCATCCTGGAGGGACATCCTGTACCGGTGAGGCTACTTCCTTCTCTCCTTCTCTCCTTCCCTCCTTCCTTCCTTCCTTCCTTCCCTCCCTCCTTCCTTCCTTCCTTCCTAGCCCCTTACTCCTTCCCTTCCTCGTTCCTTCCTTCCCTCCTTCCCTCCTTTCCTCCTTTCTTCCTTCCTTCCCTCCTTCCATCTGTAGCCTATCCTCACTCACAAACCTGTTCAGTTATGACCTCCTATAACCTGTCTTTGACCTCTTATGACCTCCTATAACCTGTATCTGGCCTCTTATGAACCATGGCTCTGCCCAGTTCCAGATCAAGACATGGTCCAATCCACAGAATAATTAAAAAATTAATCTTTCAGAGCACATGCATTGCGTTGATGAAGAAATGTAGTCCGAACACACAAGTACTGTACTACTCACACACACACACACACACACACACACACACACACACACACACACACACACACACACACACACACACACACTGTACAGTACATACAGTACTGAAGGCTAGACAGACATAACAAAGATGTGCCTGTTGTGTGTCAGAGACAGGCAGTTCCAGGCCCCATTATACATAGTAATTGCACAGTAATGCCACGTTCTGTTCACACACATGAGTAATTCATCTGACTCTCCATTGAGGTGTGTGTGTATATGTGTGTGTGTGTAATGTGGTAATGATTTGTGTGTGCTTTGTGTATATGTGTGTAATGTTTAACTGTACACTTACTGTTTGTAATTTGTGTAATATTTGTTGAGTTTGCTGAATGTATGTACTGTGACAAAGCACGTGTGGTATATTTATCTGTAATGTATAACTTTTTTTAAATGTATAACTGTGTGTGTGTGTGTTTGTGTGTGTGTGTGTGTGTGTGTGTGTTTACAGAAGCAGCAGTTTGTGGATGTGGCAACTGGCTCTCTGGGACAGGGCCTGGGAGCTGCCTGTGGAATGGCCTACTCTGGAAAATACTTTGATAAGGCCAGGTGAGACACACACGCACGCACTAGTACACACACACGCACTAGTACACATACTGTACTATATGGACTTTAGCACATAATTTCAATGACATGCACAGCTCCTCCTGAAGAGCATGCAGTAGTTGCATGATTGTACAGTATGGTCTGTTCACCCACCCCCACACACACACACACACACACACACACACACACACACACACTCACACACACATTCAGACATACATTCATGCCTACATCAATAATCATCTACACCCACAGTTATACAAGGATAGGCACTCACAGACAAAGGCATGAATGTATCCTCACACACACACACACACACACACACGAACACACACACACATGAATACACACACACACCTACTCCAAATATGCTGCTCTTACAGTAAGCAAGACTGACGTTTGACATTTCACCTCCCAGTGGAGAGTCGATGCAGGTTGACAGCCATAGCTGCTGTCGTGTGCGTGTGAGCATGCCTGCCTGCGTGCCTGTGTGTGTGCCTGCGTGCGTGCCTGTGTGTGTGCGTCCATGCGCTCGCGTGTGTGTGTGTGTGGTCCTGGAGAGAGGCCAGCCAGGTCACCACTACACACGATGTGGACGGAGCCTCTCTTTGTTGTCCCAGACCAGGCCCGTTCTAGAACACTGGCACGTGAGCACTGGGAGAACAATGGAGTTGTGGAATTCTGTGGATATCAACAAAGCAGACCCATTCTCAATCTGAATACATAGAAAAAGGTAGATCACAACGGACTGAGCTGAACGTGAGGGAAATAGACTTGTTTTGAAATGTTTGTGGTGTAGATTGTGGAATGATTTCATTCCAGTGCATCGAGCAGGGAGCAGAGTACACTCAGAGCTCTTACTATACTCCATACTGTATGTGTGTGTGTGCATGTGTTGTGTGCGAAGTATTGGCTGCTGCTGCTGCCTTCTCTTGTTCAATCAATTTCTTCTGCTCTAATAATCACAGATGCGAAAGAGTCGTCCCCTCTCGCTCTTCTCACTTGCTTTTCTCACCCTCTCTCTCTCTCTCTCTCTCCCTCCCTCCTCCCCTTTCCTCCACCCTCCACCCCCCCCCACCCCCCAAGGGAAACACTAGTGTTAGTGAGTGTGTAGTGTGTAGTGTGTAGTGCACAATTGCTCGTAACAGCATGTCAAAGCTGAGAAGCTGTAGCATAGGGCTCTACTGTCACTCCTATCTACATGTCAATGCCCTCATTACACAACCTCTCTGTTACAGTCTGTGACTTCCAGACACACACACACACACACACACACACACACACACACACACACACACACACACACACACACACACACACTTTCAGACACACAGTATTATATGGCTAGGGCCATGGATAAAGAGAATAATCCATGAATGAAAGTGTCAGATAGACTTAGAAAAAATGTTCAGAAAAGCCTTGATATTAACTGTCAAAATGGCCTCTTGTTGGTTGCATAATTACAATTGCATAGCCTCACACTTGTACGGCACCTGTTTAATTGACTCTGTTGATTTGATTTAACACATGGCATTTGAGTATGATTATCCATGATAACCAAAACCAAAGAGGAGCTTAGAATCATTTGGCGCCAGTTCACAGAGGCATGCATTTGAATTGAGTGAATGTTTCCCTTCGGTTGGTTTTATGTTAGCTTTCTGTGTGTGTGTCTGTGTGGGTGTGTGTATGTGTGTGTGTGTGTGTGTGTGTGTGTGTGTGTGTGTGTGTGTGTGTGTGTGTGTGTGTGTGTGTGTGTGTGTGTGTGTGTGTGTGTGTGTGTGTGTGTGTGTGTGTGTGTGTGTGTGTGTGTGTGTGTGTGTGTGTGATCCTGTGAACCCAGGCCAGGGCATCAGTACAGGTTAGGGCAGTGAGAGGTGTCAGTGTGGTGCGTTGGCAGCTGTGTGATGTTCTAACCTTCCTAAGTAGATAGAGAGAAGGGGGGGGGACTATATTTAGAGGCAGAACTACCATTTATTTGCACTTACATCCCTAATGTGTCAAAGGCTCTGAGTGTTTGACTGAGGTCTCTCTCTCTTCCTGCTGCAACCCCAATCTAGGCAATGCTTCACACACACACACACACACACACACACACACACACACACACACACCAGACACACCTCTGTCCACCTAGCGAGGGGCACCCTAACCCCAGCGTAATCTCAGCAGTGCTTTAGCACTTTCGCTGCAGCAGCTCAGTAATCCCTCAGAAAGTGTAGCATACATTCAGTGTGTGTGTGTGTGTGTGTGTGTGTGTGTGTGTGTGTGTGCGTGCGTGTGTGCGTGCGTGTGTGTGCATGCTCAGAGAGTTGCCTCAGATCTCTTTTCCATTGTGTGTGTTGTCTTAAGAGGACAGCATTTGCCCTGACCTTGTGTCCTGTTGGCATAGCCTTTGACTGCCAGGGTTTTCATCACAAAAGTGGGGGACTTTTCACCGTGTTCAATT
Organism: Argentina silus; assembly: GCF_951799395.1. Taxonomy (NCBI): domain Eukaryota; kingdom Metazoa; phylum Chordata; class Actinopteri; order Argentiniformes; family Argentinidae; genus Argentina; species Argentina silus. The sequence goes on from NC_139662.1 coordinate 14,140,628, forward strand.
CGTTGTGTAAAAATAGCTCCAATGTAGACCCAGTCATCGATCCGTTGAGATATTTAAATATTTCTGCCTGCACAGAAAACAATATGAACCCGCGCTACCCAACATTTATTATGCAGCCGATTGATAACAGCCAACAAGACACTTGTAGATGTAGATGTAATAGAACTCATGTATAGAATACCTAATAGAATAGCATGTATTACAGTATTGGTTTAGATTTAGTTGTTTATTTCGATTCCCTGGGGCTCAGATGTTTTGTCCATGTGTTGGGTGCCGTGGCTGTCTCTGGGCAGAATAGAGAGGGGGGGAGGAGAGAGAGAGGGGGGGAGAGAGAGAGGAGGGGGGGGAGAGAGAGAGAGAGAGAGAGAGAGAGAACGCCTCTCCTCTGAGGCGTGAGTAACCAGGACTCTGTCCAGCAGTGAAGATGTGCTCGGGGGATCTGGACCAGGTGTCCAAAGCCTGGATGTTCCCACTCCGCTCCGATCCACTCCCGACTCCGGAATGCCTTTCTTTCCCAAGCGGGTGGGGCGGAGATGGTGGGGGGTGAGAGGGGCGGGCGGGGCGGAGGTGGTGGGGGGGAGGAGGAGGGGCAGGCGGGACGCTCCGGGTCGGCATGCGTGGCGTAATGCGCAGTGTCTCAGTCTATCTTCTCACCTTAATGAAAATGTGTCTATTTGACTGGAAAGCTGTCAGGCCGTATTACGCCTCAGGACAGGGTATGGCTGATTGCAGCTCCAAGCATGGGGGGTGGGGTTAACTTGTCCTGCAAGTGCTGTAGTGGGGAGGAGGTGGAGGCCAGGGGGTGTGCCATTTAGAAGATGAAGGGAGGGTGGGTGGGGGGGGCCTGTATGGAAAATTTTGAGAGGGAGGGGGGGAGAGAGGGAGAGAGAGAGGGAGCGAGGGGGAAGAGGAGAATGACATGGGTATGTTCAGCTTCTTTGTCTTGCATTTCATCTGTACAGCCTAAAGGTGGCGACCAAATCAATTGAACATTCTGGATGTATGACACTGATTATAATGTTATCATACTATTGGTCCGCTGATGAAGCCTAAATCATGGGCTATGTTTTAAACCTGCCTGCCTCTCATCACTGTTTCTGTCTGTGTGTCTGTCTGTCTGTCTGTCTGTCTGTCTGTCTGTCTGTCTGCCTGCCTGCCTGCCTGCCTGCCTGCCTGCCTGCCTGTCTGTCTGTCTGTCTGTCTGTCTGTCTGTCTGTCTGTCTGTCTGTCTGTCTGTCTGCCTGCCTGCCTGCCTGTCTGCCTGTCCTGTTTGGTCCCATAGCTACCGTGTGTTCTGTCTGCTGGGCGACGGGGAGATGTCGGAGGGCTCGGTGTGGGAGGCCATGGCCTTTGCCTCCTACTACCAGCTGGACAACCTGGTGGCCATCTTGGATATCAACCGCCTGGGCCAGAGTGACCCGGCACCCCTGCAGCACCACGTAGAGAAGTACCAGAGGCGCTGCGAAGCCTTCGGGTAAGAGAGAGAGAGAGGAAGAGAGGGAGCGAGGGAGTGAGAAAGAGTGAGAGAGAGAAAGAGAGAAAGAGAAAGAGAGAGAGGAGAGAGGAAGGGGGGGGAGAGAGAGAAAGAGAATGAGAGAGAGAGAGAGGGAGGGGGAGAATGAGAGAGAGAGATGAGAGAAAGAGTGTGTCTGTGTCAGTGTGTGTGATTAAATCGTCTGGTGTGTTTGCAGTTGGCATTCCATCATTGTGGATGGGCACAGTGTGGAGGAGCTGTGTAAGGTCCTGAGCCAGCCTCGCCACCAGCCTACTGCCATCATCGCCAAGACCATCAAGGGCAAGGGCATCCCAGGTACAACACATACACACACACACACACACACACAAACACACTCCTCATATAACACACACACACACACACACACACACACACACACCCCTCTTATAACACACTCACTCATCTCCGAAAACACACACACCTGGACATTACCACCTAGTAAACATTACCATAATACACATAGTAAACATTACCATAATACACCTAGTATACATTATCATAATAACCCTAACTCTATACCAGGGTGAGGTAACAGGCATACACATGGACATCCTGGTCATACTTATGCAGACAGTGACACGCTCTAGTGATGAGTAACCTTGCCAAAGACTTGTATTAGCTCCCCTCAAACCAAATCAAACAGGGTTATGTCAGACCACATTCACCCCCCTACCTCCCTCCCTCTTCCCCCCTGTCCACCTAGTGAGGGGCACCCTAACCCCAGCGTAATCCAGGCAGTGCTTCACACACACACACACACACACACACACACACACACACACACACACACACACACACACACATACACACACACACAGCAGACACACCCCAGCGAGGGGCACACTAACCCCAGCGTAATCCAGGCAGTGCTTCACACACACACACACACACACACACCAGACACACCCCAGCGAGGGGCACACCAACCCCAGCATAATCCAGGCAGTGCTTCACTCACACACGCACGCACGCACACACACACACACACACACACACACACACACACACACACACACACACACACACACACACACACACACACACACACACCAGACACACCCCAGCGAGGGGCACACTAACCCCAGCGTAATCCCGGCAGTGCTTTAGCGTTTTTGCTGCAGCAGCTCAGTAATCCCTCAGAATGTGTAGCATACACACACTTCACACCCCATTGTGTGTGAGTTGTGGCCTTTAAGCCATAAGCTTATGGCCTTTTAAGGCCAACCTCTGACCTATAGTATGGCCTTTGGCATCCACTGAGGTGTAAGACTTTGTTATGAGAGTGAGAGGGGCGCCTAAGAAAATAGTGCCAGTCGACAGATAGTCAAATCAAATGCTGACAGTCAATAAATTGCTGATGTATAGCAAGTATAGCTGAGTTTGGTGTTTCCATGTGGTATGGGTTTTTGTGTATGTGCGTGTCTATAACCGGTGTGTGTGTGTGCGTGTGCTATGACCTGTTACCTGTGCGTTGGCAGCTGCGGAGGATAAGCTGGGTTGGCATGGTAAGCCCCTGCCTAAGGACATGGCCGATAGCGTGATGAAGGAGCTGCAGAGCCGCATCATGAACAGCAGCAAGCGGCTGTACCCGGCCACGCCCACCGACGATGCCCAGCCTGTCAGCATCCGTAACGTCCGGATGCCCAGCGCACCCAGCTACAAACTAGGAGAGAAGGTAGGGTGGGGGAATGGGGGAGTGGGGGGGAGGAGGAGTGTGTGAGTGAAGGAAAGATGGAATGAAGGAAGAAGGGAAGGAAGGAAGGAAGGAAGGAAGGAAGGAAGGAAGGAAGGAAGGAAGGAAGGAAGGAAGGAAGGAAAGAAAGAAAAAATGAATATTTTATCCAATGAAAAATGTATTCATTCATTCATTCAGGTAGTCATTCATGAGTGTTAGTGTTAAAGACAGAGATCCTGCACACCCTGACAGAGAGAACATGAACCAGACAGTTCTGCTACCCGGTACCAGAATGTAGGAAGAGATGGATCGATTGATTAATGAACTTTGATCAGTTTGATTAATATCCTGCGCCCTGTGTGGTGTGGTGTGGTGTGTGTGTGTGTGTGTGTGTGTGTGTGTGTGTGTGTGTGTGTGTGTGTGTGTGTGTGTGTGTGTGTGTGTGTGTGTCTACTACAGATCGCCACACGGAAGGCCTACGGCATGGCCCTGGCTAAGCTTGGCCGCTACAACGAGCGTGTGGTCGCTCTGGACGGAGACACCAAGAACTCCACCTTCTCTGAGATCTTCAAGAACGAGCACCCCAACCGCTACGTCGAGTGCTACATCGCAGAGCAGAACATGGTAAAACAGCTAAGTTAACCCCCGGTGCTAACAGCAAATGCTGCATCGCAGAACATGATAAGTTACTTAAGCTAACCTGAATTTGTCTGATCATCTATTATGGCTGAAAGTAGCCTGGATATTTGTAACGACTGACCTAAAAAAAATAAAAGTAAAAATATAAAAACCTCCCTCTCAGATTCCTAAATGCCGGAAAAAAATGTTTTTTCTACGAAACAAGAAAGCGTGACTATTCAGCGTAATAAAAAAGCGAGGTTTCCACAGTACCTTGAACTGCGTCATTATCAGAGTCAATGAGCCTGTTGGATTCGTATTCGTGCCAGTGACTTGTTGTGACTCACACACAAGAAGCTGAATCCGATATAGGTCAGTCGTTATTTAGATGCATTAATTACCGTCATCATGCTGTCATATGAAATATTAAGTGACTTGAGCGGTTATGGCATTGTGTGTTAATATGCTCTGTTGGCCTTTCGAAGCAGCTTGTCGCGTTTGGCAGTTATGGCAACAATGAAGCATTACTGTACGCTGCAGGGGGAGGCTGGTGAAGGCAGAAATCGGAGGACAGGCTCATTGTAATGCATGGAACAGAATGTTTGATACCATTCCTCATTCTGTTTCATACATTACAATGAGCCTGTCCTCCGATTTCTGCCTCCACCAGCATCCATGGTACCTGACTGTATCACAGAGTTTATTAACCAAGTATAATAAATAATAAAAGTATGATCTCTTTGACTGTATGGTACTCCACTCCACTGTACTGTAGCTATATATTAGTGGTTACATAAAGAGCCAACATATTTTTTCAGGAGCCAAAGCTCACGGCAGAGAATGGATTGTTCAGGGATATGAAACAGGAAATGAAACAGCTCATACAGGAAATGAAGGACAATAAAAAAAGAAAAAATGGCACTCTCTCAGATTTTCTTTGATATTAAATCCTTATGTGTGTACAGTGTGTTACCCTTTGGACAGTGTCAGAATTTCACAAAGAGGAGACAGCTTTCTCATAAAGAATTCCTCTGCTTCTTTCCTCTCCTCCACCTCCTACTCCTCTTGCTCTTCATTGTCTTTCTCCTTCTTATCTTCCGCCTCCCTCTCATCCTCCACCACCTCTTGCGCTTCATTTTCTCCCTCCTCCCTCTCTCCCTCCTTTTCTATCTCCCTCCTCTTCTCTCTCCCTCCTTCTCCTCTTCCTCTCAGGTGAGTGTTGCTGTGGGTTGCGCCACGCGGGACCGCAATGTGGTGTTCGCCAGCACCTTCGCCACGTTCTTCACGCGCGCCTTCGACCAGCTACGAATGGCGGCCATTTCGGAGAGCAACATCAACCTCTGTGGCTCCCACTGTGGCGTCTCCATCGGTCAGTCCCTGTGACAACGACCCCCGGCCGACCTCTGACCTCTTGTCGTGACCCGGGCTGCGTTCAGCAGGGCGCAACGTTGTGGAGCGTTCAGATAGAAATGTGTTTTGTAGAACAGACATGGAGAGTAACATGAGCTCTATTCATGCTGTTTCTATCTGCAACGGTCGGTGACGTCGTAACCGTACTGAACACGACCCTGTAGTGACCCCCTGTGACTCCCTCACTGTGACCTCACTGTGACCTGTGACCCTACACTGAACCCTGACTCAGTAGAACTGTCTTGTTCCTCTTGGCTTCAACCCACAGCAGTAGCCACGGCTCCATTGTCCCTCAGGGCCGGGAGGAGCAGTAAACACTGTCAAACCACAGAGCATTCTGCTCAAATTAAAAATATCACTTTGTCTACTTTGTACAGACTCATTCCCCCACAACAACAAGTCTAAACTATATGACGTTGTTTCTGTTGATGACTCATGAATGGAGATGATCATTATAGTGTATAATGTGGTTCAGACAGCATGGCCTGTGACATCATACTCCTGCTGCGGGGTGAACCCATCCCTCCTTGATGACCTCACTTCTTCTGTGATCCTGTTTCTAAGTTTCTCCTCTGAATCCTGAACTTTTGATTTTCGTTTCTTCACATTCTTCTGTCCGTCCGTCCGTCCGTCCGTCTGTTCGTCCATCTCTCGTCCCCTCCCTCCCTCCTCCTCTCTCTCTCTCTGTGTGGTGGAAATGGTGGTGGTGGTGGCGGGGTGGCCAGGTTTCCTTTACCTTCTTCAGGTACATGATTTGCATGCCCACGTCGCCCACGACAACGCATGCCCCAGTCCAGTAGATTTCACTTTCAGCCGCCCCAAACACTCTCTGTGCTGGAGTATCTGACTCGCCTGTGTGTGTGTGTGTGTGTGTGTGTGTGTGTGTGTGTGTGTGTGTGTGTGTGTGTGGGTGTGGGTGTGGGTGTGGGTGTGGGTGTGGGTGCATTTCTGTGCATTTCTGTGTGCATGCATGCGTGCGTGTATGCGTGTGTATGTGTGTTCCAGGTGAGGATGGACCTTCTCAGATGGGCCTTGAAGACCTGGCCTTGTTCAGGGCCATCCCCACAGCAACAGTGTTCTACCCTAGTGACGCTGTGTCCACTGAGAAGTCTGTGGAGCTGGCCGCCAACACAAAGGTACCCACAATCCTCTCTGTCATACGTCCATCAGATCAAACATGGGCAGTTCCACGCCTCAAATTAATGTTTATATTTATTTGCCTATGAATAGAAATATAGAAATATTGCATATAGACGTCTATAGCTTAGTGGTAATGCACCTGACATTAAGCAAACATGCCATTATCCCAAGGTCCCTGGTTCGATACCTGGGTCCGGCAGTCTTCCCTGTCCCCCCTCTCGTCTGGTCTCCCTGTCTCCTCTCCTGCTGCCTCCATAATAGCCAAAAATGCAATAAAAAATATAAAAACAGTAAAACACTGTACTCTCAAGAGAGCGAGAAAAACAACAAAATAAAAACTCAAGGAGAAAATAAGTGAACCAGCATCACCAACAACTGCAATGGATGTTCACCCTGTACTGAGACCAGGGTAGGCTGGTGGAGGTAGAAATCGAAGGACGGGCTTATTCTAATGCATGGAATGGAATGAGGAATGGTATCAAACATGTGTGACCTCTCTCCCGTCTGGGTTCCAGGGTCTGTGTTTCATCAGAACCAGTCGCCCGGAGAACGCCGTCCTGTACAACAGCAACGAAGACTTCCATGTCGGACAAGCTAAGGTACACCAACCAATGATCTCTGAGATCTATCACCATAGACCAATCACAAGCTAAATCGATGTCATCTGAGATCTGTCAGACCAATCACAGGCTAGATCAATGATCTCTGAGATCTATCAAACCAATCACAGACTAGGTCGATGTCATCTGAGAACTATCACAGAACAATCACAGGCTAGATCAAAATCATAGACCAATCACAGGCTAGATCGATGTTGTCTGAGATCTACCACGGACCAATGGCAGGCCAGTGATGCTGTTGTGTTTCCCGTCTCCCCCAGGTTGTGTACAAGACCAATGATGACCAGGTGACGGTGGTGGGAGCCGGCGTGACCCTTCATGAGGCTCTAGCTGCTGCTGAAATGCTCAAGAAAGGTAGGAAAACATAGAGTGGTAAAGATGGCCGACTTTGCTACCATTCTACCAAATGTTTGCACAAATGTTTGCACAAATTGGAGCCCTAAGTGTTTGTTTGTTAATTGAGTGTGCCTTATCTCGCTCTCTCTCCCCCTCAGAGAGGATCAACATTCGTGTGATCGACCCGTTCACCATCAAGCCACTGGACTCCAAGACCATCATTGAGCATGGCCGAGCCACCAGGGGGCGTATCATCACCGTGGAGGACCACTACTACGAAGGTGAGTTCTCTACAATACTACAACTATACTACGCAGTTACACAGAAATACTACAACTGTACTACGTACCTACACAAAAGTTCTACAACTATACTACACACATACTGTACACAGAAATACTACAACTACACTACGCACCTACACAGAAATACTACAACTATACAGTATGTAGTGGAGGTGATTTGGAATCACACGTTCATGATGAGGTAGCCCTGCCTGAGACATATAAACTTAAGTGTCGCTCTGGGAGTTTGAGGATGTCCTCTTGGCTAATGGTAGATGCTCGAACCACCCCCCTTTGGCTCTTAGGCATTAACTGGACTGTGTAACATTATACAAGTGGCTGGCGTTTGTGTGACTTGTATCAGCTCATGAATCTCTGAGCCTGTGGCCCCTCTGTCTGTGGGGAGTGAGGAGGGTTGTGGCTGCGGAGAGAGTTTCAGCATGTGCAGATGGAGGTGGTGGGGGGAGCGGGGGTCCTATCGTCCGTCACTGTTTTTCAATTTCAGCTCTGGCCTTTGGGCTTTTTATGACCTAGATAACTGAGAGAGGATAAAACATTTAAAAAAATGCTGTGTGTGTGCGCCTGTTTCTTTGGGCACAGCTGCGTTATGTGTCTGTAGAGGTTAACTCAGAGCGTTGAGTGAATTAAACAAAGCCAGGGAAAGCCACTGCTGTGTGTGCCAGGCTCAGCATCTCACCATCAGCTAACCCCCCAGCCCCTAACCTCCAACCCCCAGAATCCATACCCTGGCTGCCCCCCAACCCCCCCAGCTGCCTACCACCCCCCCACCTCCCCCCCAAGCATGATAGTGCTTTATGACAGGTGAACGTGCGAAGGCCAGGTCGAGGTGGGGGGAGGAGGGGGGAGGAGAGGGGGACTCAGAGCCATAGGGGGTGGTATGGCTTTGTGTGTGTGTGTGTGTGTATGTGTGTGTGTGTGTGTGTGTGTATGTGTGTGTGTGTGTGTGTGTGTGTGTGTGTGTGTGTTTTACATGCTATAGATGGGGCCGGGGGGGGGGGGGGGGGGGGGTGGGGCACAGGGACAAGGCCGCAGGGACCCCCGTAGTGCAGCTGTCCCCTTGTTACAGTAGGGGACCCCCCCCCCCACCCCATCTCCGACCGGCCTGATGGTCAGTCAATGAACAGAGGGTGGTGGCAGGCCTGTCCGATAGCATCACATCAATGCAGGGCTCAGTGAGGCAGAGATGATGCTCTGATTTACTGTGGCAGTGAAGGGGAAGACTAAGAGGATGTATAGATGGCTGGCCAGTTACAGTACACTACATCATTCAGACAAAGAGCGCTGTAGATTGAAGACCCATCTCTTTAGGCTACATCTTAACTGTCCCTCCTAAAGACCTCTTCATTCCCCACTACCCCCTTGTGCAAGTTTCTCTCCTGAAAATAAATTTTTTTTAAAACGGCCAATAGCCCCTGGTCCTAGCATAGATTACTTTTTCATATGATGACTAATGGATAGATGATTCACTTACTTAGACAAATGTATTTGTTGTAAGTCGCTTTGGACAAAGGCATCTGCTAAATGCTATAAATGTAATGTAAATGTAAGACCGTTCTAGAAGACAAACACAAAGGGAGTTTCACGGAATCCTAATGTTGGTTCACAACAGAGAAATTCTAAACAGCATTCCAGCCTTTAGCATTTTAGCTTGGATTCATGTTGACCTTGAATCATTGGCGCATTGTGACAGAGTAGAATCATATGGTGTAGATGGCTAACTGGATGCTGGATGTTGTACTGTTTGGTTTCAGTAAGCCTGACTCACTATTGTTATATGTGGTTGTAATTCCATAGGTGGCCTGGGAGAGGCAGTGTGTTCGGCTGTGGTGAACGAGACGGGCTTCACCATACAGCGTATGGCTGTGGCTCACGTCCCCCGCAGCGGCAAACCCCAGGAACTGCTCAAGATCTTCGGCATCGACCGGGACGCCATCGCCCAGGCCGTCCGCAAGATGCTCAGCAGCTCCGCAAACGCCAAGTAGTAGACCACACACCGGCCGGCGCAGCCACGGCAACGACACCTAACCTATGTCGCCATGGAAGCGTCGTCGACAAGAAGGGAAGCATTTTCTGGCCACACAAGCTCTCCCTGTCTCTCTCTCTCTCTCTCTCTCAGAGATAAAAGAGAAATATGAATCAAAGAATTCAGAGAACAAAAAAAGAGAATATGGTATTTCTGTTTAATTGTCATTGATGTGGTTTTGACCCCCTCCCCTTCAGTTGGCCCTTTGTGAGTTTAGTAACCCCCCACCCCCACACACACACCCACACACACACACACACACACACACACACACACACACACACACCCAACACTCGATCCCCCCACCCCACCCCACCTCAAAGAAAGGGTACTGCTGTATAGTCTGAGTTAAGCGGTGAATGTTTTTTGGAGTAGTTTTTGTCAAATTCTCTCACATTTTGAGGCGACACACACCCATCTTGTCCCCCTCTTCAGGAAGAGAGTGTGTGTGTGAGAGGACATGGGTTCGGTCCACAGCACTGTTTTTATTCCCTGATGGTACTGACCCAATGGGACTTCACACCAATAAAGGAATGGTTTCTTCACACCAATAAAGGAATGGTTTCTTCACACCTGCTTGTGTCTGCCCGTTGTTTCATTGATGTGACTTGTTCTTTTGTCCTGTTAGTTAGTACCCTAACCCTAACCCTAACCCAATAGTTATAGGACCTAACCCTAACCCAATAGTTATAGTACCTAATCCTAACTCTAGGCCAACATTTATAGGACCTAACCCTAACCCAACAGTTATAGTACCTAACCCTAACCCAACAATTATAGTACCTAACCCTAACCTTAACCCAATAGTTATCGGAGTTGATTAAAGCACATTCATATTTAGAGGCAGGCTAGTGTGTACACAGCTTGTATAAGGTAGTATATATTGATACTACTAGTAATAATGATGAGTCAGTTATATTAATCATTATAACTGTTACCATCAATACAATCATTATTAGTGGTAGTATTTCTAAGGCTCATACTGTACCTCTCCTGGCATTGTACATGGCTCTGTCAGTCAGAGAGAGGAGTAGAGCTGCCAAGATGAGGACCCACATCCTGGCTCCACTATCTCAAGCGCAGCACTGGGGTCTCCCTCTCTCTCTCTCTCTCTCTCTCTCTCTCTTTCTCTCTCTCTCTCTCTCTCTCTCTCTCTCTCTCTCTCTCTCTCTCTCTCTCTTTCTCTCTCTCCCTCTCTCTCTCTCTCTCTCTCTCTCTCTCTCTCT